>NC_073227.2:82937348-83240378 GCF_029281585.2 Gorilla gorilla gorilla | reverse complement strand
ACATTTGATATTTTATATACAATAAAAGATATTCTTGAAATTTGATATTTTATGTACAGTATATACTATATGTTTGGTGAAATTTGATATTATAGGTACAGTATAAAATATATATTAGGTGAAATTTGATATTTTATATACAGTATATAATATATATTTGGTGAAATTTGATATTTTATGTACAGTATATAATATATATTTTTTGAAATTTTATATTTTATGTACAGTATATAATATATATTTGGTGTACTTTCATATTTTATGTAGAGTATATAGTATATATTTGGTGACATTTGATATTTTATGTACAGTGTATAATATATATTTGGTGAAATTTCATATTTTATGTACAGTATATAATATATATTTGGTGTACTTTCATATTTAATGTACAGTATATAGTATATATTTGGTGACATTTGATATTTTATATACAATATATAATATATATTTGTGGAAATTTGATATTTTATGTACAGTATATAATATATATTTGGTGAAATTTTATATTTTATGTACAGTATATAAGATATGTTTGGTGTACTTTCATATTTTATGTACAGTATATAGTATATATTTGGTGACATTTGATATATATTTTATATACCGTATATAATATATATTTGGTGTACTTTCATATTTTATGTACAGTATATAGTGTATATTTGGTGACATTTGATATTTTATATACAATAAATAACATATGTTTCTTGAAATTTGATATTTTATGTACAGTATATACTATATATTTGGTGAAATTTGACATTATAGGTACAGTATATAATATATGTTTGGTGAAATTTGATATTTTATATACAGTATATAATATATATTTGGTGAAATTTGATATTTTATGTACAGTATATAATATATATTTTTTGAAATTTTATATTTTATGTACAGTATATAATATATATTTGGTGGACTTTCATATTTTATGTACAGTATATAGTATATATTTGGTGACCTTTGATATTTTATGTACTGTGAATAATATATATTTGGTGTAATTTTATATTTTATGTACAGTATATAATACATATTTGGTGTACTTTCATATTTTATGTACAGTATATAGTATATATTTGGTGACATTTGATATTTTATATACAATATATAATATACATTTGTTGAAATTTGATATTTTATGTAGAGTATATAATATATATTTGGTGAAATTTTATATTTTATGTAGAGTATATAAGATATATTTGGTGTAATTTCATATTTTATGTACAGTATATAGTATATATTTGGTGACATTTGATATTTTATATACAATAAATAAGATATGTTTCTTGAAATTTGATATTTTATGTACAGTATATACTATATATTTGGTGAAATTTTATATTTTATGTACAGTATATAAGATATATTTGGTGTACTTTCATATTTTATGTACAGTATATAGTATATATTTGGTGACATTTGATATTTTATGTACAGTATATAATATATATTTGTTGAAATTTGATATTTTATGTATAGTATAAAATATATATTTGGTGAAATTTCATATTTTATATACCGTATATAATATATATTTGGTGTACTTTCATATTTTATGTACAGTATATAGTATATATTTGGTGACATTTGATATTTTATGTACAGTATATAATATATATTTGGTGAAATTTTATATTTTATGTACAGTATATAATATATATTTGGTGTACTTTCATATTTTGTGTACAGTATATAGTGTATATTTGGTGACATTTGATATTTTATATACAATAAATAGGATATGTTTCTTGAAATTTGATATTTTATGTACAGTATATACTATATATTTGGTGAAATTTGATATTATAGGTACAGTATAAAATATATGTTTGGTGAAATTAGATATTTTATATACAGTATATAATATATATTTGGTGAAATTTGATATTTTATGTACAGTATATAATATATATTTTTTGAAATTTTATATTTTATGTACAGTATATAATATATATTTGGTGGACTTTCATATTTTATGTACAGTATATAGTATATATTTGGTGACATTTGATATTTTATATACAGTATATAATATATATTTGTTAAAATTTGATATTTTATGTACAGTATATTATATATATTTTTTGAAATTTTATATTTTATGTACAGTATATAATATATATTTGGTGTACTTTCATATTTTATGTACGGTACATAGTATATATTTGGTGACCTTTGATATTTTATGTACAGTGTATAATATATATTTGGTGCAATTTTATATTTTATGTACAGTATATAATATATATTTGGTGTACTTTCATATTTTATGTACAGTATATAGTATATATTTGGTGACATTTGATATTTTATATACAATAAAAGATATTCTTGAAATTTGATATTTTATGTACAGTATATACTATATGTTTGGTGAAATTTGATATTATAGGTACAGTATAAAATATATATTAGGTGAAATTTGATATTTTATATACAGTATATAATATATATTTGGTGAAATTTGATATTTTATGTACAGTATATAAAATATATTTTTTGAAATTTTATATTTTATGTACAGTATATAATATATATTTGGTGTACTTTCATATTTTATGTACAGTATATAGTATATATTTGGTGACATTTGATATTTTATGTACAGTGTATAATATATATTTGGTGAAATTTCATATTTTATGTACAGTATATAATATATATTTGGTGTACTTTCATATTTAATGTACAGTATATAGTATATATTTGGTGACATTTGATATTTTATATACAATATATAATATATATTTGTGGAAATTTGATATTTTATGTACAGTATATAATATATATTTGGTGAAATTTTATATTTTATGTACAGTATATAAGATATGTTTGGTGTACTTTCATATTTTATGTACAGTATATAGTATATATTTGGTGACATTTGATATATATTTTATATACCGTATATAATATATATTTGGTGTACTTTCATATTTTATGTACAGTATATAGTGTATATTTGGTGACATTTGATATTTTATATACAATAAATAACATATGTTTCTTGAAATTTGATATTTTATGTACAGTATATACTATATATTTGGTGAAATTTGACATTATAGGTACAGTATATAATATATGTTTGGTGAAATTTGATATTTTATATACAGTATATAATATATATTTGGTGAAATTTGATATTTTATGTACAGTATATAATATATATTTTTTGAAATTTTATATTTTATGTACAGTATATAATATATATTTGGTGGACTTTCATATTTTATGTACAGTATATAGTATATATTTGGTGACCTTTGATATTTTATGTACTGTGAATAATATATATTTGGTGTAATTTTATATTTTATGTACAGTATATAATACATATTTGGTGTACTTTCATATTTTATGTACAGTATATAGTATATATTTGGTGACATTTGATATTTTATATACAATATATAATATACATTTGTTGAAATTTGATATTTTATGTAGAGTATATAATATATATTTGGTGAAATTTTATATTTTATGTAGAGTATATAAGATATATTTGGTGTAATTTCATATTTTATGTACAGTATATAGTATATATTTGGTGACATTTGATATTTTATATACAATAAATAAGATATGTTTCTTGAAATTTGATATTTTATGTACAGTATATACTATATATTTGGTGAAATTTTATATTTTATGTACAGTATATAAGATATATTTGGTGTACTTTCATATTTTATGTACAGTATATAGTATATATTTGGTGACATTTGATATTTTATGTACAGTATATAATATATATTTGTTGAAATTTGATATTTTATGTATAGTATAAAATATATATTTGGTGAAATTTCATATTTTATATACCGTATATAATATATATTTGGTGTACTTTCATATTTTATGTACAGTATATAGTATATATTTGGTGACATTTGATATTTTATGTACAGTATATAATATATATTTGGTGAAATTTTATATTTTATGTACAGTATATAATATATATTTGGTGTACTTTCATATTTTGTGTACAGTATATAGTGTATATTTGGTGACATTTGATATTTTATATACAATAAATAGGATATGTTTCTTGAAATTTGATATTTTATGTACAGTATATACTATATATTTGGTGAAATTTGATATTATAGGTACAGTATAAAATATATGTTTGGTGAAATTAGATATTTTATATACAGTATATAATATATATTTGGTGAAATTTGATATTTTATGTACAGTATATAATATATATTTTTTGAAATTTTATATTTTATGTACAGTATATAATATATATTTGGTGGACTTTCATATTTTATGTACAGTATATAGTATATATTTGGTGACATTTGATATTTTATATACAGTATATAATATATATTTGTTAAAATTTGATATTTTATGTACAGTATATTATATATATTTTTTGAAATTTTATATTTTATGTACAGTATATAATATATATTTGGTGTACTTTCATATTTTATGTACGGTACATAGTATATATTTGGTGACCTTTGATATTTTATGTACAGTGTATAATATATATTTGGTGCAATTTTATATTTTATGTACAGTATATAATATATATTTGGTGTACTTTCATATTTTATGTACAGTATATAGTATATATTTGGTGACATTTGATATTTTATATACAATAAAAGATATTCTTGAAATTTGATATTTTATGTACAGTATATACTATATGTTTGGTGAAATTTGATATTATAGGTACAGTATAAAATATATATTAGGTGAAATTTGATATTTTATATACAGTATATAATATATATTTGGTGAAATTTGATATTTTATGTACAGTATATAATATATATTTTTTGAAATTTTATATTTTATGTACAGTATATAATATATATTTGGTGTACTTTCATATTTTATGTACAGTATATAGTATATATTTGGTGACATTTGATATTTTATGTACAGTGTATAATATATATTTGGTGAAATTTCATATTTTATGTACAGTATATAATATATATTTGGTGTACTTTCATATTTAATGTACAGTATATAGTATATATTTGGTGACATTTGATATTTTATATACAATATATAATATATATTTGTGGATATTTGATATTTTATGTACAGTATATAATATATATTTGGTGAAATTTTATATTTTATGTACAGTATATAAGATATGTTTGGTGTACTTTCATATTTTATGTACAGTATATAGTATATATTTGGTGACATTTGATATATATTTTATATACCGTATATAATATATATTTGGTGTACTTTCATATTTTATGTACAGTATATATTGTATATTTGGTGACATTTGATATTTTATATACAATAAATAACATATGTTTCTTGAAATTTGATATTTTATGTACAGTATATACTATATATTTGGTGAAATTTGACATTATAGGTACAGTATATAATATATGTTTGGTGAAATTTGATATTTTATATACAGTATATAATATATATTTGGTGAAATTTGATATTTTATGTACAGTATATAATATATATTTTTTGAAATTTTATATTTTATGTACAGTATATAATATATATTTGGTGGACTTTCATATTTTATGTACAGTATATAGTATATATTTGGTGACCTTTGATATTTTATGTACTGTGAATAATATATATTTGGTGTAATTTTATATTTTATGTACAGTATATAATACATATTTGGTGTACTTTCATATTTTATGTACAGTATATAGTATATATTTGGTGACATTTGATATTTTATATACAATATATAATATACATTTGTTGAAATTTGATATTTTATGTAGAGTATATAATATATATTTGGTGAAATTTTATATTTTATGTAGAGTATATAAGATATATTTGGTGTAATTTCATATTTTATGTACAGTATATAGTATATATTTGGTGACATTTGATATTTTATATACAATAAATAAGATATGTTTCTTGAAATTTGATATTTTATGTACAGTATATACTATATATTTGGTGAAATTTTATATTTTATGTACAGTATATAAGATATATTTGGTGTACTTTCATATTTTATGTACAGTATATAGTATATATTTGGTGACATTTGATATTTTATGTACAGTATATAATATATATTTGTTGAAATTTGATATTTTATGTATAGTATAAAATATATATTTGGTGAAATTTCATATTTTATATACCGTATATAATATATATTTGGTGTACTTTCATATTTTATGTACAGTATATAGTATATATTTGGTGACATTTGATATTTTATGTACAGTATATAATATATATTTGGTGAAATTTTATATTTTATGTACAGTATATAATATATATTTGGTGTACTTTCATATTTTGTGTACAGTATATAGTGTATATTTGGTGACATTTGATATTTTATATACAATAAATAGGATATGTTTCTTGAAATTTGATATTTTATGTACAGTATATACTATATATTTGGTGAAATTTGATATTATAGGTACAGTATAAAATATATGTTTGGTGAAATTAGATATTTTATATACAGTATATAATATATATTTGGTGAAATTTGATATTTTATGTACAGTATATAATATATATTTTTTGAAATTTTATATTTTATGTACAGTATATAATATATATTTGGTGGACTTTCATATTTTATGTACAGTATATAGTATATATTTGGTGACATTTGATATTTTATATACAGTATATAATATATATTTGTTAAAATTTGATATTTTATGTACAGTATATTATATATATTTTTTGAAATTTTATATTTTATGTACAGTATATAATATATATTTGGTGTACTTTCATATTTTATGTACGGTACATAGTATATATTTGGTGACCTTTGATATTTTATGTACAGTGTATAATATATATTTGGTGCAATTTTATATTTTATGTACAGTATATAATATATATTTGGTGTACTTTCATATTTTATGTACAGTATATAGTATATATTTGGTGACATTTGATATTTTATATACAATAAAAGATATTCTTGAAATTTGATATTTTATGTACAGTATATACTATATGTTTGGTGAAATTTGATATTATAGGTACAGTATAAAATATATATTAGGTGAAATTTGATATTTTATATACAGTATATAATATATATTTGGTGAAATTTGATATTTTATGTACAGTATATAATATATATTTTTTGAAATTTTATATTTTATGTACAGTATATAACATATATTTGGTGTACTTTCATATTTTATGTACAGTATATAGTATATATTTGGTGACATTTGATATTTTATGTACAGTGTATAATATATATTTGGTGAAATTTCATATTTTATGTACAGTATATAATATATATTTGGTGTACTTTCATATTTAATGTACAGTATATAGTATATATTTGGTGACATTTGATATTTTATATACAATATATAATATATATTTGTGGAAATTTGATATTTTATGTACAGTATATAATATATATTTGGTGAAATTTTATATTTTATGTACAGTATATAAGATATGTTTGGTGTACTTTCATATTTTATGTACAGTATATAGTATATATTTGGTGACATTTGATATATATTTTATATACCGTATATAATATATATTTGGTGTACTTTCATATTTTATGTACAGTATATAGTGTATATTTGGTGACATTTGATATTTTATATACAATAAATAACATATGTTTCTTGAAATTTGATATTTTATGTACAGTATATACTATATATTTGGTGAAATTTGACATTATAGGTACAGTATATAATATATGTTTGGTGAAATTTGATATTTTATATACAGTATATAATATATATTTGGTGAAATTTGATATTTTATGTACAGTATATAATATATATTTTTTGAAATTTTATATTTTATGTACAGTATATAATATATATTTGGTGGACTTTCATATTTTATGTACAGTATATAGTATATATTTGGTGACCTTTGATATTTTATGTACTGTGAATAATATATATTTGGTGTAATTTTATATTTTATGTACAGTATATAATACATATTTGGTGTACTTTCATATTTTATGTACAGTATATAGTATATATTTGGTGACATTTGATATTTTATATACAATATATAATATACATTTGTTGAAATTTGATATTTTATGTAGAGTATATAATATATATTTGGTGAAATTTTATATTTTATGTAGAGTATATAAGATATATTTGGTGTAATTTCATATTTTATGTACAGTATATAGTATATATTTGGTGACATTTGATATTTTATATACAATAAATAGGATATGTTTCTTGAAATTTGATATTTTATGTACAGTATATACTATATATTTGGTGAAATTTGATATTATAGGTACAGTATAAAATATATGTTTGGTGAAATTAGATATTTTATATACAGTATATAATATATATTTGGTGAAATTTGATATTTTATGTACAGTATATAATATATATTTTTTGAAATTTTATATTTTATGTACAGTATATAATATATATTTGGTGGACTTTCATATTTTATGTACAGTATATAGTATATATTTGGTGACATTTGATATTTTATATACAGTATATAATATATATTTGTTAAAATTTGATATTTTATGTACAGTATATTATATATATTTTTTGAAATTTTATATTTTATGTACAGTATATAATATATATTTGGTGTACTTTCATATTTTATGTACGGTACATAGTATATATTTGGTGACCTTTGATATTTTATGTACAGTGTATAATATATATTTGGTGCAATTTTATATTTTATGTACAGTATATAATATATATTTGGTGTACTTTCATATTTTATGTACAGTATATAGTATATATTTGGTGACATTTGATATTTTATATACAATAAAAGATATTCTTGAAATTTGATATTTTATGTACAGTATATACTATATGTTTGGTGAAATTTGATATTATAGGTACAGTATAAAATATATATTAGGTGAAATTTGATATTTTATATACAGTATATAATATATATTTGGTGAAATTTGATATTTTATGTACAGTATATAATATATATTTTTTGAAATTTTATATTTTATGTACAGTATATAACATATATTTGGTGTACTTTCATATTTTATGTACAGTATATAGTATATATTTGGTGACATTTGATATTTTATGTACAGTGTATAATATATATTTGGTGAAATTTCATATTTTATGTACAGTATATAATATATATTTGGTGTACTTTCATATTTAATGTACAGTATATAGTATATATTTGGTGACATTTGATATTTTATATACAATATATAATATATATTTGTGGAAATTTGATATTTTATGTACAGTATATAATATATATTTGGTGAAATTTTATATTTTATGTACAGTATATAAGATATGTTTGGTGTACTTTCATATTTTATGTACAGTATATAGTATATATTTGGTGACATTTGATATATATTTTATATACCGTATATAATATATATTTGGTGTACTTTCATATTTTATGTACAGTATATAGTGTATATTTGGTGACATTTGATATTTTATATACAATAAATAACATATGTTTCTTGAAATTTGATATTTTATGTACAGTATATACTATATATTTGGTGAAATTTGACATTATAGGTACAGTATATAATATATGTTTGGTGAAATTTGATATTTTATATACAGTATATAATATATATTTGGTGAAATTTGATATTTTATGTACAGTATATAATATATATTTTTTGAAATTTTATATTTTATGTACAGTATATAATATATATTTGGTGGACTTTCATATTTTATGTACAGTATATAGTATATATTTGGTGACCTTTGATATTTTATGTACTGTGAATAATATATATTTGGTGTAATTTTATATTTTATGTACAGTATATAATACATATTTGGTGTACTTTCATATTTTATGTACAGTATATAGTATATATTTGGTGACATTTGATATTTTATATACAATATATAATATACATTTGTTGAAATTTGATATTTTATGTAGAGTATATAATATATATTTGGTGAAATTTTATATTTTATGTACAGTATATAAGATATATTTGGTGTAATTTCATATTTTATGTACAGTATATAGTATATATTTGGTGACATTTGATATTTTATATACAATAAATAAGATATGTTTCTTGAAATTTGATATTTTATGTACAGTATATACTATATATTTGGTGAAATTTTATATTTTATGTACAGTATATAAGATATATTTGGTGTACTTTCATATTTTATGTACAGTATATAGTATATATTTGGTGACATTTGATATTTTATGTACAGTATATAATATATATTTGTTGAAATTTGATATTTTATGTATAGTATAAAATATATATTTGGTGAAATTTCATATTTTATATACCGTATATAATATATATTTGGTGTACTTTCATATTTTATGTACAGTATATAGTATATATTTGGTGACATTTGATATTTTATGTACAGTATATAATATATATTTGGTGAAATTTTATATTTTATGTACAGTATATAATATATATTTGGTGTACTTTCATATTTTGTGTACAGTATATAGTGTATATTTGGTGACATTTGATATTTTATATACAATAAATAGGATATGTTTCTTGAAATTTGATATTTTATGTACAGTATATACTATATATTTGGTGAAATTTGATATTATAGGTACAGTATAAAATATATGTTTGGTGAAATTAGATATTTTATATACAGTATATAATATATATTTGGTGAAATTTGATATTTTATGTACAGTATATAATATATATTTTTTGAAATTTTATATTTTATGTACAGTATATAATATATATTTGGTGGACTTTCATATTTTATGTACAGTATATAGTATATATTTGGTGACATTTGATATTTTATATACAGTATATAATATATATTTGTTAAAATTTGATATTTTATGTACAGTATATTATATATATTTTTTGAAATTTTATATTTTATGTACAGTATATAATATATATTTGGTGTACTTTCATATTTTATGTACGGTACATAGTATATATTTGGTGACCTTTGATATTTTATGTACAGTGTATAATATATATTTGGTGCAATTTTATATTTTATGTACAGTATATAATATATATTTGGTGTACTTTCATATTTTATGTACAGTATATAGTATATATTTGGTAACATTTGATATTTTATATACAATAAAAGATATTCTTGAAATTTGATATTTTATGTACAGTATATACTATATGTTTGGTGAAATTTGATATTATAGGTACAGTATAAAATATATATTAGGTGAAATTTGATATTTTATATACAGTATATAATATATATTTGGTGAAATTTGATATTTTATGTACAGTATATAATATATATTTTTTGAAATTTTATATTTTATGTACAGTATATAATATATATTTGGTGTACTTTCATATTTTATGTACAGTATATAGTATATATTTGGTGACATTTGATATTTTATGTACAGTGTATAATATATATTTGGTGAAATTTCATATTTTATGTACAGTATATAATATATATTTGGTGTACTTTCATATTTAATGTACAGTATATAGTATATATTTGGTGACATTTGATATTTTATATACAATATATAATATATATTTGTGGAAATTTGATATTTTATGTACAGTATATAATATATATTTGGTGAAATTTTATATTTTATGTACAGTATATAAGATATGTTTGGTGTACTTTCATATTTTATGTACAGTATATAGTATATATTTGGTGACATTTGATATATATTTTATATACCGTATATAATATATATTTGGTGTACTTTCATATTTTATGTACAGTATATAGTGTATATTTGGTGACATTTGATATTTTATATACAATAAATAACATATGTTTCTTGAAATTTGATATTTTATGTACAGTATATACTATATATTTGGTGAAATTTGACATTATAGGTACAGTATATAATATATGTTTGGTGAAATTTGATATTTTATATACAGTATATAATATATATTTGGTGAAATTTGATATTTTATGTACAGTATATAATATATATTTTTTGAAATTTTATATTTTATGTACAGTATATAATATATATTTGGTGGACTTTCATATTTTATGTACAGTATATAGTATATATTTGGTGACCTTTGATATTTTATGTACTGTGAATAATATATATTTGGTGTAATTTTATATTTTATGTACAGTATATAATACATATTTGGTGTACTTTCATATTTTATGTACAGTATATAGTATATATTTGGTGACATTTGATATTTTATATACAATATATAATATACATTTGTTGAAATTTGATATTTTATGTAGAGTATATAATATATATTTGGTGAAATTTTATATTTTATGTACAGTATATAAGATATATTTGGTGTAATTTCATATTTTATGTACAGTATATAGTATATATTTGGTGACATTTGATATTTTATATACAATAAATAAGATATGTTTCTTGAAATTTGATATTTTATGTACAGTATATACTATATATTTGGTGAAATTTTATATTTTATGTACAGTATATAAGATATATTTGGTGTACTTTCATATTTTATGTACAGTATATAGTATATATTTGGTGACATTTGATATTTTATGTACAGTATATAATATATATTTGTTGAAATTTGATATTTTATGTATAGTATAAAATATATATTTGGTGAAATTTCATATTTTATATACCGTATATAATATATATTTGGTGTACTTTCATATGTTATGTACAGTATATAGTATATATTTGGTGACATTTGATATTTTATGTACAGTATATAATATATATTTGGTGAAATTTTATATTTTATGTACAGTATATAATATATATTTGGTGTACTTTCATATTTTGTGTACAGTATATAGTGTATATTTGGTGACATTTGATATTTTATATACAATAAATAGGATATGTTTCTTGAAATTTGATATTTTATGTACAGTATATACTATATATTTGGTGAAATTTGATATTATAGGTACAGTATAAAATATATGTTTGGTGAAATTAGATATTTTATATACAGTATATAATATATATTTGGTGAAATTTGATATTTTATGTACAGTATATAATATATATTTTTTGAAATTTTATATTTTATGTACAGTATATAATATATATTTGGTGGACTTTCATATTTTATGTACAGTATATAGTATATATTTGGTGACATTTGATATTTTATATACAGTATATAATATATATTTGTTAAAATTTGATATTTTATGTACAGTATATTATATATATTTTTTGAAATTTTATATTTTATGTACAGTATATAATATATATTTGGTGTACTTTCATATTTTATGTACGGTACATAGTATATATTTGGTGACCTTTGATATTTTATGTACAGTGTATAATATATATTTGGTGCAATTTTATATTTTATGTACAGTATATAATATATATTTGGTGTACTTTCATATTTTATGTACAGTATATAGTATATATTTGGTGACATTTGATATTTTATATACAATAAAAGATATTCTTGAAATTTGATATTTTATGTACAGTATATACTATATGTTTGGTGAAATTTGATATTATAGGTACAGTATAAAATATATATTAGGTGAAATTTGATATTTTATATACAGTATATAATATATATTTGGTGAAATTTGATATTTTATGTACAGTATATAATATATATTTTTTGAAATTTTATATTTTATGTACAGTATATAATATATATTTGGTGTACTTTCATATTTTATGTACAGTATATAGTATATATTTGGTGACATTTGATATTTTATGTACAGTGTATAATATATATTTGGTGAAATTTCATATTTTATGTACAGTATATAATATATATTTGGTGTACTTTCATATTTAATGTACAGTATATAGTATATATTTGGTGACATTTGATATTTTATATACAATATATAATATATATTTGTGGAAATTTGATATTTTATGTACAGTATATAATATATATTTGGTGAAATTTTATATTTTATGTACAGTATATAAGATATGTTTGGTGTACTTTCATATTTTATGTACAGTATATAGTATATATTTGGTGACATTTGATATATATTTTATATACCGTATATAATATATATTTGGTGTACTTTCATATTTTATGTACAGTATATAGTGTATATTTGGTGACATTTGATATTTTATATACAATAAATAACATATGTTTCTTGAAATTTGATATTTTATGTACAGTATATACTATATATTTGGTGAAATTTGACATTATAGGTACAGTATATAATATATGTTTGGTGAAATTTGATATTTTATATACAGTATATAATATATATTTGGTGAAATTTGATATTTTATGTACAGTATATAATATATATTTTTTGAAATTTTATATTTTATGTACAGTATATAATATATATTTGGTGGACTTTCATATTTTATGTACAGTATATAGTATATATTTGGTGACCTTTGATATTTTATGTACTGTGAATAATATATATTTGGTGTAATTTTATATTTTATGTACAGTATATAATACATATTTGGTGTACTTTCATATTTTATGTACAGTATATAGTATATATTTGGTGACATTTGATATTTTATATACAATATATAATATACATTTGTTGAAATTTGATATTTTATGTAGAGTATATAATATATATTTGGTGAAATTTTATATTTTATGTACAGTATATAAGATATATTTGGTGTAATTTCATATTTTATGTACAGTATATAGTATATATTTGGTGACATTTGATATTTTATATACAATAAATAAGATATGTTTCTTGAAATTTGATATTTTATGTACAGTATATACTATATATTTGGTGAAATTTTATATTTTATGTACAGTATATAAGATATATTTGGTGTACTTTCATATTTTATGTACAGTATATAGTATATATTTGGTGACATTTGATATTTTATGTACAGTATATAATATATATTTGTTGAAATTTGATATTTTATGTATAGTATAAAATATATATTTGGTGAAATTTCATATTTTATATACCGTATATAATATATATTTGGTGTACTTTCATATTTTATGTACAGTATATAGTATATATTTGGTGACATTTGATATTTTATGTACAGTATATAATATATATTTGGTGAAATTTTATATTTTATGTACAGTATATAATATATATTTGGTGTACTTTCATATTTTGTGTACAGTATATAGTGTATATTTGGTGACATTTGATATTTTATATACAATAAATAGGATATGTTTCTTGAAATTTGATATTTTATGTACAGTATATACTATATATTTGGTGAAATTTGATATTATAGGTACAGTATAAAATATATGTTTCGTGAAATTAGATATTTTATATACAGTATATAATATATATTTGGTGAAATTTGATATTTTATGTACAGTATATAATATATATTTTTTGAAATTTTATATTTTATGTACAGTATATAATATATATTTGGTGGACTTTCATATTTTATGTACAGTATATAGTATATATTTGGTGACATTTGATATTTTATATACAGTATATAATATATATTTGTTAAAATTTGATATTTTATGTACAGTATATTATATATATTTTTTGAAATTTTATATTTTATGTACAGTATATAATATATATTTGGTGTACTTTCATATTTTATGTACGGTACATAGTATATATTTGGTGACCTTTGATATTTTATGTACAGTGTATAATATATATTTGGTGCAATTTTATATTTTATGTACAGTATATAATATATATTTGGTGTACTTTCATATTTTATGTACAGTATATAGTATATATTTGGTGACATTTGATATTTTATATACAATAAAAGATATTCTTGAAATTTGATATTTTATGTACAGTATATACTATATGTTTGGTGAAATTTGATATTATAGGTACAGTATAAAATATATATTAGGTGAAATTTGATATTTTATATACAGTATATAATATATATTTGGTGAAATTTGATATTTTATGTACAGTATATAATATATATTTTTTGAAATTTTATATTTTATGTACAGTATATAATATATATTTGGTGTACTTTCATATTTTATGTACAGTATATAGTATATATTTGGTGACATTTGATATTTTATGTACAGTGTATAATATATATTTGGTGAAATTTCATATTTTATGTACAGTATATAATATATATTTGGTGTACTTTCATATTTAATGTACAGTATATAGTATATATTTGGTGACATTTGATATTTTATATACAATATATAATATATATTTGTGGAAATTTGATATTTTATGTACAGTATATAATATATATTTGGTGAAATTTTATATTTTATGTACAGTATATAAGATATGTTTGGTGTACTTTCATATTTTATGTACAGTATATAGTATATATTTGGTGACATTTGATATATATTTTATATACCGTATATAATATATATTTGGTGTACTTTCATATTTTATGTACAGTATATAGTGTATATTTGGTGACATTTGATATTTTATATACAATAAATAACATATGTTTCTTGAAATTTGATATTTTATGTACAGTATATACTATATATTTGGTGAAATTTGACATTATAGGTACAGTATATAATATATGTTTGGTGAAATTTGATATTTTATATACAGTATATAATATATATTTGGTGAAATTTGATATTTTATGTACAGTATATAATATATATTTTTTGAAATTTTATATTTTATGTACAGTATATAATATATATTTGGTGGACTTTCATATTTTATGTACAGTATATAGTATATATTTGGTGACCTTTGATATTTTATGTACTGTGAATAATATATATTTGGTGTAATTTTATATTTTATGTACAGTATATAATACATATTTGGTGTACTTTCATATTTTATGTACAGTATATAGTATATATTTGGTGACATTTGATATTTTATATACAATATATAATATACATTTGTTGAAATTTGATATTTTATGTAGAGTATATAATATATATTTGGTGAAATTTTATATTTTATGTACAGTATATAAGATATATTTGGTGTAATTTCATATTTTATGTACAGTATATAGTATATATTTGGTGACATTTGATATTTTATATACAATAAATAAGATATGTTTCTTGAAATTTGATATTTTATGTACAGTATATACTATATATTTGGTGAAATTTTATATTTTATGTACAGTATATAAGATATATTTGGTGTACTTTCATATTTTATGTACAGTATATAGTATATATTTGGTGACATTTGATATTTTATGTACAGTATATAATATATATTTGTTGAAATTTGATATTTTATGTATAGTATAAAATATATATTTGGTGAAATTTCATATTTTATATACCGTATATAATATATATTTGGTGTACTTTCATATTTTATGTACAGTATATAGTATATATTTGGTGACATTTGATATTTTATGTACAGTATATAATATATATTTGGTGAAATTTTATATTTTATGTACAGTATATAATATATATTTGGTGTACTTTCATATTTTGTGTACAGTATATAGTGTATATTTGGTGACATTTGATATTTTATATACAATAAATAGGATATGTTTCTTGAAATTTGATATTTTATGTACAGTATATACTATATATTTGGTGAAATTTGATATTATAGGTACAGTATAAAATATATGTTTGGTGAAATTAGATATTTTATATACAGTATATAATATATATTTGGTGAAATTTGATATTTTATGTACAGTATATAATATATATTTTTTGAAATTTTATATTTTATGTACAGTATATAATATATATTTGGTGGACTTTCATATTTTATGTACAGTATATAGTATATATTTGGTGACCTTTGATATTTTATGTACTGTGAATAATATATATTTGGTGTAATTTTATATTTTATGTACAGTATATAATACATATTTGGTGTACTTTCATATTTTATGTACAGTATATAGTATATATTTGGTGACATTTGATATTTTATATACAATATATAATATACATTTGTTGAAATTTGATATTTTATGTAGAGTATATAATATATATTTGGTGAAATTTTATATTTTATGTACAGTATATAAGATATATTTGGTGTAATTTCATATTTTATGTACAGTATATAGTATATATTTGGTGACATTTGATATTTTATATACAATAAATAAGATATGTTTCTTGAAATTTGATATTTTATGTACAGTATATACTATATATTTGGTGAAATTTTATATTTTATGTACAGTATATAAGATATATTTGGTGTACTTTCATATTTTATGTACAGTATATAGTATATATTTGGTGACATTTGATATTTTATGTACAGTATATAATATATATTTGTTGAAATTTGATATTTTATGTATAGTATAAAATATATATTTGGTGAAATTTCATATTTTATATACCGTATATAATATATATTTGGTGTACTTTCATATTTTATGTACAGTATATAGTATATATTTGGTGACATTTGATATTTTATGTACAGTATATAATATATATTTGGTGAAATTTTATATTTTATGTACAGTATATAATATATATTTGGTGTACTTTCATATTTTGTGTACAGTATATAGTGTATATTTGGTGACATTTGATATTTTATATACAATAAATAGGATATGTTTCTTGAAATTTGATATTTTATGTACAGTATATACTATATATTTGGTGAAATTTGATATTATAGGTACAGTATAAAATATATGTTTGGTGAAATTAGATATTTTATATACAGTATATAATATATATTTGGTGAAATTTGATATTTTATGTACAGTATATAATATATATTTTTTGAAATTTTATATTTTATGTACAGTATATAATATATATTTGGTGGACTTTCATATTTTATGTACAGTATATAGTATATATTTGGTGACATTTGATATTTTATATACAGTATATAATATATATTTGTTAAAATTTGATATTTTATGTACAGTATATTATATATATTTTTTGAAATTTTATATTTTATGTACAGTATATAATATATATTTGGTGTACTTTCATATTTTATGTACGGTACATAGTATATATTTGGTGACCTTTGATATTTTATGTACAGTGTATAATATATATTTGGTGCAATTTTATATTTTATGTACAGTATATAATATATATTTGGTGTACTTTCATATTTTATGTACAGTATATAGTATATATTTGGTGACATTTGATATTTTATATACAATAAAAGATATTCTTGAAATTTGATATTTTATGTACAGTATATACTATATGTTTGGTGAAATTTGATATTATAGGTACAGTATAAAATATATATTAGGTGAAATTTGATATTTTATATACAGTATATAATATATATTTGGTGAAATTTGATATTTTATGTACAGTATATAATATATATTTTTTGAAATTTTATATTTTATGTACAGTATATAATATATATTTGGTGTACTTTCATATTTTATGTACAGTATATAGTATATATTTGGTGACATTTGATATTTTATGTACAGTGTATAATATATATTTGGTGAAATTTCATATTTTATGTACAGTATATAATATATATTTGGTGTACTTTCATATTTAATGTACAGTATATAGTATATATTTGGTGACATTTGATATTTTATATACAATATATAATATATATTTGTGGAAATTTGATATTTTATGTACAGTATATAATATATATTTGGTGAAATTTTATATTTTATGTACAGTATATAAGATATGTTTGGTGTACTTTCATATTTTATGTACAGTATATAGTATATATTTGGTGACATTTGATATATATTTTATATACCGTATATAATATATATTTGGTGTACTTTCATATTTTATGTACAGTATATAGTGTATATTTGGTGACATTTGATATTTTATATACAATAAATAACATATGTTTCTTGAAATTTGATATTTTATGTACAGTATATACTATATATTTGGTGAAATTTGACATTATAGGTACAGTATATAATATATGTTTGGTGAAATTTGATATTTTATATACAGTATATAATATATATTTGGTGAAATTTGATATTTTATGTACAGTATATAATATATATTTTTTGAAATTTTATATTTTATGTACAGTATATAATATATATTTGGTGGACTTTCATATTTTATGTACAGTATATAGTATATATTTGGTGACCTTTGATATTTTATGTACTGTGAATAATATATATTAGGTGTAATTTTATATTTTATGTACAGTATATAATACATATTTGGTGTACTTTCATATTTTATGTACAGTATATAGTATATATTTGGTGACATTTGATATTTTATATACAATATATAATATACATTTGTTGAAATTTGATATTTTATGTAGAGTATATAATATATATTTGGTGAAATTTTATATTTTATGTACAGTATATAAGATATATTTGGTGTAATTTCATATTTTATGTACAGTATATAGTATATATTTGGTGACATTTGATATTTTATATACAATAAATAAGATATGTTTCTTGAAATTTGATATTTTATGTACAGTATATACTATATATTTGGTGAAATTTTATATTTTATGTACAGTATATAAGATATATTTGGTGTACTTTCATATTTTATGTACAGTATATAGTATATATTTGGTGACATTTGATATTTTATGTACAGTATATAATATATGTTTGTTGAAATTTGATATTTTATGTATAGTATAAAATATATATTTGGTGAAATTTCATATTTTATATACCGTATATAATATATATTTGGTGTACTTTCATATTTTATGTACAGTATATAGTATATATTTGGTGACATTTGATATTTTATGTACAGTATATAATATATATTTGGTGAAATTTTATATTTTATGTACAGTATATAATATATATTTGGTGTACTTTCATATTTTGTGTACAGTATATAGTGTATATTTGGTGACATTTGATATTTTATATACAATAAATAGGATATGTTTCTTGAAATTTGATATTTTATGTACAGTATATACTATATATTTGGTGAAATTTGATATTATAGGTACAGTATAAAATATATGTTTGGTGAAATTAGATATTTTATATACAGTATATAATATATATTTGGTGAAATTTGATATTTTATGTACAGTATATAATATATATTTTTTGAAATTTTATATTTTATGTACAGTATATAATATATATTTGGTGGACTTTCATATTTTATGTACAGTATATAGTATATATTTGGTGACATTTGATATTTTATATACAGTATATAATATATATTTGTTAAAATTTGATATTTTATGTACAGTATATTATATATATTTTTTGAAATTTTATATTTTATGTACAGTATATAATATATATTTGGTGTACTTTCATATTTTATGTACGGTACATAGTATATATTTGGTGACCTTTGATATTTTATGTACAGTGTATAATATATATTTGGTGCAATTTTATATTTTATGTACAGTATATAATATATATTTGGTGTACTTTCATATTTTATGTACAGTATATAGTATATATTTGGTGACATTTGATATTTTATATACAATAAAAGATATTCTTGAAATTTGATATTTTATGTACAGTATATACTATATGTTTGGTGAAATTTGATATTATAGGTACAGTATAAAATATATATTAGGTGAAATATGATATTTTATATACAGTATATAATATATATTTGGTGAAATTTGATATTTTATGTACAGTATATAATATATATTTTTTGAAATTTTATATTTTATGTACAGTATATAATATATATTTGGTGTACTTTCATATTTTATGTACAGTATATAGTATATATTTGGTGACATTTGATATTTTATGTACAGTGTATAATATATATTTGGTGAAATTTCATATTTTATGTACAGTATATAATATATATTTGGTGTACTTTCATATTTAATGTACAGTATATAGTATATATTTGGTGACATTTGATATTTTATATACAATATATAATATATATTTGTGGAAATTTGATATTTTATGTACAGTATATAATATATATTTGGTGAAATTTTATATTTTATGTACAGTATATAAGATATGTTTGGTGTACTTTCATATTTTATGTACAGTATATAGTATATATTTGGTGACATTTGATATATATTTTATATACCGTATATAATATATATTTGGTGTACTTTCATATTTTATGTACAGTATATAGTGTATATTTGGTGACATTTGATATTTTATATACAATAAATAACATATGTTTCTTGAAATTTGATATTTTATGTACAGTATATACTATATATTTGGTGAAATTTGACATTATAGGTACAGTATATAATATATGTTTGTTGAAATTTGATATTTTATATACAGTATATAATATATATTTGGTGAAATTTGATATTTTATGTACAGTATATAATATATATTTTTTGAAATTTTATATTTTATGTACAGTATATAATATATATTTGGTGGACTTTCATATTTTATGTACAGTATATAGTATATATTTGGTGACCTTTGATATTTTATGTACTGTGAATAATATATATTTGGTGTAATTTTATATTTTATGTACAGTATATAATACATATTTGGTGTACTTTCATATTTTATGTACAGTATATAGTATATATTTGGTGACATTTGATATTTTATATACAATATATAATATACATTTGTTGAAATTTGATATTTTATGTAGAGTATATAATATATATTTGGTGAAATTTTATATTTTATGTACAGTATATAAGATATATTTGGTGTAATTTCATATTTTATGTACAGTATATAGTATATATTTGGTGACATTTGATATTTTATATACAATAAATAAGATATGTTTCTTGAAATTTGATATTTTATGTACAGTATATACTATATATTTGGTGAAATTTTATATTTTATGTACAGTATATAAGATATATTTGGTGTACTTTCATATTTTATGTACAGTATATAGTATATATTTGGTGACATTTGATATTTTATGTACAGTATATAATATATATTTGTTGAAATTTGATATTTTATGTATAGTATAAAATATATATTTGGTGAAATTTCATATTTTATATACCGTATATAATATATATTTGGTGTACTTTCATATTTTATGTACAGTATATAGTATATATTTGGTGACATTTGATATTTTATGTACAGTATATAATATATATTTGGTGAAATTTTATATTTTATGTACAGTATATAATATATATTTGGTGTACTTTCATATTTTGTGTACAGTATATAGTGTATATTTGGTGACATTTGATATTTTATATACAATAAATAGGATATGTTTCTTGAAATTTGATATTTTATGTACAGTATATACTATATATTTGGTGAAATTTGATATTATAGGTACAGTATAAAATATATGTTTGGTGAAATTAGATATTTTATATACAGTATATAATATATATTTGGTGAAATTTGATATTTTATGTACAGTATATAATATATATTTTTTGAAATTTTATATTTTATGTACAGTATATAATATATATTTGGTGGACTTTCATATTTTATGTACAGTATATAGTATATATTTGGTGACATTTGATATTTTATATACAGTATATAATATATATTTGTTAAAATTTGATATTTTATGTACAGTATATTATATATATTTTTTGAAATTTTATATTTTATGTACAGTATATAATATATATTTGGTGTACTTTCATATTTTATGTACGGTACATAGTATATATTTGGTGACCTTTGATATTTTATGTACAGTGTATAATATATATTTGGTGCAATTTTATATTTTATGTACAGTATATAATATATATTTGGTGTACTTTCATATTTTATGTACAGTATATAGTATATATTTGGTGACATTTGATATTTTATATACAATAAAAGATATTCTTGAAATTTGATATTTTATGTACAGTATATACTATATGTTTGGTGAAATTTGATATTATAGGTACAGTATAAAATATATATTAGGTGAAATTTGATATTTTATATACAGTATATAATATATATTTGGTGAAATTTGATATTTTATGTACAGTATATAATATATATTTTTTGAAATTTTATATTTTATGTACAGTATATAATATATATTTGGTGTACTTTCATATTTTATGTACAGTATATAGTATATATTTGGTGACATTTGATATTTTATGTACAGTGTATAATATATATTTGGTGAAATTTCATATTTTATGTACAGTATATAATATATATTTGGTGTACTTTCATATTTAATGTACAGTATATAGTATATATTTGGTGACATTTGATATTTTATATACAATATATAATATATATTTGTGGAAATTTGATATTTTATGTACAGTATATAATATATATTTGGTGAAATTTTATATTTTATGTACAGTATATAAGATATGTTTGGTGTACTTTCATATTTTATGTACAGTATATAGTATATATTTGGTGACATTTGATATATATTTTATATACCGTATATAATATATATTTGGTGTACTTTCATATTTTATGTACAGTATATAGTGTATATTTGGTGACATTTGATATTTTATATACAATAAATAACATATGTTTCTTGAAATTTGATATTTTATGTACAGTATATACTATATATTTGGTGAAATTTGACATTATAGGTACAGTATATAATATATGTTTGGTGAAATTTGATATTTTATATACAGTATATAATATATATTTGGTGAAATTTGATATTTTATGTACAGTATATAATATATATTTTTTGAAATTTTATATTTTATGTACAGTATATAATATATATTTGGTGGACTTTCATATTTTATGTACAGTATATAGTATATATTTGGTGACCTTTGATATTTTATGTACTGTGAATAATATATATTTGGTGTAATTTTATATTTTATGTACAGTATATAATACATATTTGGTGTACTTTCATATTTTATGTACAGTATATAGTATATATTTGGTGACATTTGATATTTTATATACAATATATAATATACATTTGTTGAAATTTGATATTTTATGTAGAGTATATAATATATATTTGGTGAAATTTTATATTTTATGTACAGTATATAAGATATATTTGGTGTAATTTCATATTTTATGTACAGTATATAGTATATATTTGGTGACATTTGATATTTTATATACAATAAATAAGATATGTTTCTTGAAATTTGATATTTTATGTACAGTATATACTATATATTTGGTGAAATTTTATATTTTATGTACAGTATATAAGATATATTTGGTGTACTTTCATATTTTATGTACAGTATATAGTATATATTTGGTGACATTTGATATTTTATGTACAGTATATAATATATATTTGTTGAAATTTGATATTTTATGTATAGTATAAAATATATATTTGGTGAAATTTCATATTTTATATACCGTATATAATATATATTTGGTGTACTTTCATATTTTATGTACAGTATATAGTATATATTTGGTGACATTTGATATTTTATGTACAGTATATAATATATATTTGGTGAAATTTTATATTTTATGTACAGTATATAATATATATTTGGTGTACTTTCATATTTTGTGTACAGTATATAGTGTATATTTGGTGACATTTGATATTTTATATACAATAAATAGGATATGTTTCTTGAAATTTGATATTTTATGTACAGTATATACTATATATTTGGTGAAATTTGATATTATAGGTACAGTATAAAATATATGTTTGGTGAAATTAGATATTTTATATACAGTATATAATATATATTTGGTGAAATTTGATATTTTATGTACAGTATATAATATATATTTTTTGAAATTTTATATTTTATGTACAGTATATAATATATATTTGGTGGACTTTCATATTTTATGTACAGTATATAGTATATATTTGGTGACATTTGATATTTTATATACAGTATATAATATATATTTGTTAAAATTTGATATTTTATGTACAGTATATTATATATATTTTTTGAAATTTTATATTTTATGTACAGTATATAATATATATTTGGTGTACTTTCATATTTTATGTACGGTACATAGTATATATTTGGTGACCTTTGATATTTTATGTACAGTGTATAATATATATTTGGTGCAATTTTATATTTTATGTACAGTATATAATATATATTTGGTGTACTTTCATATTTTATGTACAGTATATAGTATATATTTGGTGACATTTGATATTTTATATACAATAAAAGATATTCTTGAAATTTGATATTTTATGTACAGTATATACTATATGTTTGGTGAAATTTGATATTATAGGTACAGTATAAAATATATATTAGGTGAAATTTGATATTTTATATACAGTATATAATATATATTTGGTGAAATTTGATATTTTATGTACAGTATATAATATATATTTTTTGAAATTTTATATTTTATGTACAGTATATAATATATATTTGGTGTACTTTCATATTTTATGTACAGTATATAGTATATATTTGGTGACATTTGATATTTTATGTACAGTGTATAATATATATTTGGTGAAATTTCATATTTTATGTACAGTATATAATATATATTTGGTGTACTTTCATATTTAATGTACAGTATATAGTATATATTTGGTGACATTTGATATTTTATATACAATATATAATATATATTTGTGGAAATTTGATATTTTATGTACAGTATATAATATATATTTGGTGAAATTTTATATTTTATGTACAGTATATAAGATATGTTTGGTGTACTTTCATATTTTATGTACAGTATATAGTATATATTTGGTGACATTTGATATATATTTTATATACCGTATATAATATATATTTGGTGTACTTTCATATTTTATGTACAGTATATAGTGTATATTTGGTGACATTTGATATTTTATATACAATAAATAACATATGTTTCTTGAAATTTGATATTTTATGTACAGTATATACTATATATTTGGTGAAATTTGACATTATAGGTACAGTATATAATATATGTTTGGTGAAATTTGATATTTTATATACAGTATATAATATATATTTGGTGAAATTTGATATTTTATGTACAGTATATAATATATATTTTTTGAAATTTTATATTTTATGTACAGTATATAATATATATTTGGTGGACTTTCATATTTTATGTACAGTATATAGTATATATTTGGTGACCTTTGATATTTTATGTACTGTGAATAATATATATTTGGTGTAATTTTATATTTTATGTACAGTATATAATACATATTTGGTGTACTTTCATATTTTATGTACAGTATATAGTATATATTTGGTGACATTTGATATTTTATATACAATATATAATATACATTTGTTGAAATTTGATATTTTATGTAGAGTATATAATATATATTTGGTGAAATTTTATATTTTATGTACAGTATATAAGATATATTTGGTGTAATTTCATATTTTATGTACAGTATATAGTATATATTTGGTGACATTTGATATTTTATATACAATAAATAAGATATGTTTCTTGAAATTTGATATTTTATGTACAGTATATACTATATATTTGGTGAAATTTTATATTTTATGTACAGTATATAAGATATATTTGGTGTACTTTCATATTTTATGTACAGTATATAGTATATATTTGGTGACATTTGATATTTTATGTACAGTATATAATATATATTTGTTGAAATTTGATATTTTATGTATAGTATAAAATATATATTTGGTGAAATTTCATATTTTATATACCGTATATAATATATATTTGGTGTACTTTCATATTTTATGTACAGTATATAGTATATATTTGGTGACATTTGATATTTTATGTACAGTATATAATATATATTTGGTGAAATTTTATATTTTATGTACAGTATATAATATATATTTGGTGTACTTTCATATTTTGTGTACAGTATATAGTGTATATTTGGTGACATTTGATATTTTATATACAATAAATAGGATATGTTTCTTGAAATTTGATATTTTATGTACAGTATATACTTTATATTTGGTGAAATTTGATATTATAGGTACAGTATAAAATATATGTTTGGTGAAATTAGATATTTTATATACAGTATATAATATATATTTGGTGAAATTTGATATTTTATGTACAGTATATAATATATATTTTTTGAAATTTTATATTTTATGTACAGTATATAATATATATTTGGTGGACTTTCATATTTTATGTACAGTATATAGTATATATTTGGTGACATTTGATATTTTATATACAGTATATAATATATATTTGTTAAAATTTGATATTTTATGTACAGTATATTATATATATTTTTTGAAATTTTATATTTTATGTACAGTATATAATATATATTTGGTGTACTTTCATATTTTATGTACGGTACATAGTATATATTTGGTGACCTTTGATATTTTATGTACAGTGTATAATATATATTTGGTGCAATTTTATATTTTATGTACAGTATATAATATATATTTGGTGTACTTTCATATTTTATGTACAGTATATAGTATATATTTGGTGACATTTGATATTTTATATACAATAAAAGATATTCTTGAAATTTGATATTTTATGTACAGTATATACTATATGTTTGGTGAAATTTGATATTATAGGTACAGTATAAAATATATATTAGGTGAAATTTGATATTTTATATACAGTATATAATATATATTTGGTGAAATTTGATATTTTATGTACAGTATATAATATATATTTTTTGAAATTTTATATTTTATGTACAGTATATAATATATATTTGGTGTACTTTCATATTTTATGTACAGTATATAGTATATATTTGGTGACATTTGATATTTTATGTACAGTGTATAATATATATTTGGTGAAATTTCATATTTTATGTACAGTATATAATATATATTTGGTGTACTTTCATATTTAATGTACAGTATATAGTATATATTTGGTGACATTTGATATTTTATATACAATATATAATATATATTTGTGGAAATTTGATATTTTATGTACAGTATATAATATATATTTGGTGAAATTTTATATTTTATGTACAGTATATAAGATATGTTTGGTGTACTTTCATATTTTATGTACAGTATATAGTATATATTTGGTGACATTTGATATATATTTTATATACCGTATATAATATATATTTGGTGTACTTTCATATTTTATGTACAGTATATAGTGTATATTTGGTGACATTTGATATTTTATATACAATAAATAACATATGTTTCTTGAAATTTGATATTTTATGTACAGTATATACTATATATTTGGTGAAATTTGACATTATAGGTACAGTATATAATATATGTTTGGTGAAATTTGATATTTTATATACAGTATATAATATATATTTGGTGAAATTTGATATTTTATGTACAGTATATAATATATATTTTTTGAAATTTTATATTTTATGTACAGTATATAATATATATTTGGTGGACTTTCATATTTTATGTACAGTATATAGTATATATTTGGTGACCTTTGATATTTTATGTACTGTGAATAATATATATTTGGTGTAATTTTATATTTTATGTACAGTATATAATACATATTTGGTGTACTTTCATATTTTATGTACAGTATATAGTATATATTTGGTGACATTTGATATTTTATATACAATATATATTATACATTTGTTGAAATTTGATATTTTATGTAGAGTATATAATATATATTTGGTGAAATTTTATATTTTATGTACAGTATATAAGATATATTTGGTGTAATTTCATATTTTATGTACAGTATATAGTATATATTTGGTGACATTTGATATTTTATATACAATAAATAAGATATGTTTCTTGAAATTTGATATTTTATGTACAGTATATACTATATATTTGGTGAAATTTTATATTTTATGTACAGTATATAAGATATATTTGGTGTACTTTCATATTTTATGTACAGTATATAGTATATATTTGGTGACATTTGATATTTTATGTACAGTATATAATATATATTTGTTGAAATTTGATATTTTATGTATAGTATAAAATATATATTTGGTGAAATTTCATATTTTATATACCGTATATAATATATATTTGGTGTACTTTCATATTTTATGTACAGTATATAGTATATATTTGGTGACATTTGATATTTTATGTACAGTATATAATATATATTTGGTGAAATTTTATATTTTATGTACAGTATATAATATATATTTGGTGTACTTTCATATTTTGTGTACAGTATATAGTGTATATTTGGTGACATTTGATATTTTATATACAATAAATAGGATATGTTTCTTGAAATTTGATATTTTATGTACAGTATATACTATATATTTGGTGAAATTTGATATTATAGGTACAGTATAAAATATATGTTTGGTGAAATTAGATATTTTATATACAGTATATAATATATATTTGTTGAAATTTGATATTTTATGTACAGTATATAATATATATTTTTTGAAATTTTATATTTTATGTACAGTATATAATATATATTTGGTGGACTTTCATATTTTATGTACAGTATATAGTATATATTTGGTGACATTTGATATTTTATATACAGTATATAATATATATTTGTTAAAATTTGATATTTTATGTACAGTATATTATATATATTTTTTGAAATTTTATATTTTATGTACAGTATATAATATATATTTGGTGTACTTTCATATTTTATGTACGGTACATAGTATATATTTGGTGACCTTTGATATTTTATGTACAGTGTATAATATATATTTGGTGCAATTTTATATTTTATGTACAGTATATAATATATATTTGGTGTACTTTCATATTTTATGTACAGTATATAGTATATATTTGGTGACATTTGATATTTTATATACAATAAAAGATATTCTTGAAATTTGATATTTTATGTACAGTATATACTATATGTTTGGTGAAATTTGATATTATAGGTACAGTATAAAATATATATTAGGTGAAATTTGATATTTTATATACAGTATATAATATATATTTGGTGAAATTTGATATTTTATGTACAGTATATAATATATATTTTTTGAAATTTTATATTTTATGTACAGTATATAATATATATTTGGTGTACTTTCATATTTTATGTACAGTATATAGTATATATTTGGTGACATTTGATATTTTATGTACAGTGTATAATATATATTTGGTGAAATTTCATATTTTATGTACAGTATATAATATATATTTGGTGTACTTTCATATTTAATGTACAGTATATAGTATATATTTGGTGACATTTGATATTTTATATACAATATATAATATATATTTGTGGAAATTTGATATTTTATGTACAGTATATAATATATATTTGGTGAAATTTTATATTTTCTGTACAGTATATAAGATATGTTTGGTGTACTTTCATATTTTATGTACAGTATATAGTATATATTTGGTGACATTTGATATATATTTTATATACCGTATATAATATATATTTGGTGTACTTTCATATTTTATGTACAGTATATAGTGTATATTTGGTGACATTTGATATTTTATATACAATAAATAACATATGTTTCTTGAAATTTGATATTTTATGTACAGTATATACTATATATTTGGTGAAATTTGACATTATAGGTACAGTATATAATATATGTTTGGTGAAATTTGATATTTTATATACAGTATATAATATATATTTGGTGAAATTTGATATTTTATGTACAGTATATAATATATATTTTTTGAAATTTTATATTTTATGTACAGTATATAATATATATTTGGTGGACTTTCATATTTTATGTACAGTATATAGTATATATTTGGTGACCTTTGATATTTTATGTACTGTGAATAATATATATTTGGTGTAATTTTATATTTTATGTACAGTATATAATACATATTTGGTGTACTTTCATATTTTATGTACAGTATATAGTATATATTTGGTGACATTTGATATTTTATATACAATATATAATATACATTTGTTGAAATTTGATATTTTATGTAGAGTATATAATATATATTTGGTGAAATTTTATATTTTATGTACAGTATATAAGATATATTTGGTGTAATTTCATATTTTATGTACAGTATATAGTATATATTTGGTGACATTTGATATTTTATATACAATAAATAAGATATGTTTCTTGAAATTTGATATTTTATGTACAGTATATACTATATATTTGGTGAAATTTTATATTTTATGTACAGTATATAAGATATATTTGGTGTACTTTCATATTTTATGTACAGTATATAGTATATATTTGGTGACATTTGATATTTTATGTACAGTATATAATATATATTTGTTGAAATTTGATATTTTATGTATAGTATAAAATATATATTTGGTGAAATTTCATATTTTATATACCGTATATAATATATATTTGGTGTACTTTCATATTTTATGTACAGTATATAGTATATATTTGGTGACATTTGATATTTTATGTACAGTATATAATATATATTTGGTGAAATTTTATATTTTATGTACAGTATATAATATATATTTGGTGTACTTTCATATTTTGTGTACAGTATATAGTGTATATTTGGTGACATTTGATATTTTATATACAATAAATAGGATATGTTTCTTGAAATTTGATATTTTATGTACAGTATATACTATATATTTGGTGAAATTTGATATTATAGGTACAGTATAAAATATATGTTTGGTGAAATTAGATATTTTATATACAGTATATAATATATATTTGGTGAAATTTGATATTTTATGTACAGTATATAATATATATTTTTTGAAATTTTATATTTTATGTACAGTATATAATATATATTTGGTGGACTTTCATATTTTATGTACAGTATATAGTATATATTTGGTGACATTTGATATTTTATATACAGTATATAATATATATTTGTTAAAATTTGATATTTTATGTACAGTATATTATATATATTTTTTGAAATTTTATATTTTATGTACAGTATATAATATATATTTGGTGTACTTTCATATTTTATGTACGGTACATAGTATATATTTGGTGACCTTTGATATTTTATGTACAGTGTATAATATATATATGGTGCAATTTTATATTTTATGTACAGTATATAATATATATTTGGTGTACTTTCATATTTTATGTACAGTATATAGTATATATTTGGTGACATTTGATATTTTATATACAATAAAAGATATTCTTGAAATTTGATATTTTATGTACAGTATATACTATATGTTTGGTGAAATTTGATATTATAGGTACAGTATAAAATATATATTAGGTGAAATTTGATATTTTATATACAGTATATAATATATATTTGGTGAAATTTGATATTTTATGTACAGTATATAATATATATTTTTTGAAATTTTATATTTTATGTACAGTATATAATATATATTTGGTGTACTTTCATATTTTATGTACAGTATATAGTATATATTTGGTGACATTTGATATTTTATGTACAGTGTATAATATATATTTGGTGAAATTTCATATTTTATGTACAGTATATAATATATATTTGGTGTACTTTCATATTTAATGTACAGTATATAGTATATATTTGGTGACATTTGATATTTTATATACAATATATAATATATATTTGTGGAAATTTGATATTTTATGTACAGTATATAATATATATTTGGTGAAATTTTATATTTTATGTACAGTATATAAGATATGTTTGGTGTACTTTCATATTTTATGTACAGTATATAGTATATATTTGGTGACATTTGATATATCTTTTATATACCGTATATAATATATATTTGGTGTACTTTCATATTTTATGTACAGTATATAGTGTATATTTGGTGACATTTGATATTTTATATACAATAAATAACATATGTTTCTTGAAATTTGATATTTTATGTACAGTATATACTATATATTTGGTGAAATTTGACATTATAGGTACAGTATATAATATATGTTTGGTGAAATTTGATATTTTATATACAGTATATAATATATATTTGGTGAAATTTGATATTTTATGTACAGTATATAATATATATTTTTTGAAATTTTATATTTTATGTACAGTATATAATATATATTTGGTGGACTTTCATATTTTATGTACAGTATATAGTATATATTTGGTGACCTTTGATATTTTATGTACTGTGAATAATATATATTTGGTGTAATTTTATATTTTATGTACAGTATATAATACATATTTGGTGTACTTTCATATTTTATGTACAGTATATAGTATATATTTGGTGACATTTGATATTTTATATACAATATATAATATACATTTGTTGAAATTTGATATTTTATGTAGAGTATATAATATATATTTGGTGAAATTTTATATTTTATGTACAGTATATAAGATATATTTGGTGTAATTTCATATTTTATGTACAGTATATAGTATATATTTGGTGACATTTGATATTTTATATACAATAAATAAGATATGTTTCTTGAAATTTGATATTTTATGTACAGTATATACTATATATTTGGTGAAATTTTATATTTTATGTACAGTATATAAGATATATTTGGTGTACTTTCATATTTTATGTACAGTATATAGTATATATTTGGTGACATTTGATATTTTATGTACAGTATATAATATATATTTGTTGAAATTTGATATTTTATGTATAGTATAAAATATATATTTGGTGAAATTTCATATTTTATATACCGTATATAATATATATTTGGTGTACTTTCATATTTTATGTACAGTATATAGTATATATTTGGTGACATTTGATATTTTATGTACAGTATATAATATATATTTGGTGAAATTTTATATTTTATGTACAGTATATAATATATATTTGGTGTACTTTCATATTTTGTGTACAGTATATAGTGTATATTTGGTGACATTTGATATTTTATATACAATAAATAGGATATGTTTCTTGAAATTTGATATTTTATGTACAGTATATACTATATATTTGGTGAAATTTGATATTATAGGTACAGTATAAAATATATGTTTGGTGAAATTAGATATTTTATATACAGTATATAATATATATTTGGTGAAATTTGATATTTTATGTACAGTATATAATATATATTTTTTGAAATTTTATATTTTATGTACAGTATATAATATATATTTGGTGGACTTTCATATTTTATGTACAGTATACAGTATATATTTGGTGACATTTGATATTTTATATACAGTATATAATATATATTTGTTAAAATTTGATATTTTATGTACAGTATATTATATATATTTTTTGAAATTTTATATTTTATGTACAGTATATAATATATATTTGGTGTACTTTCATATTTTATGTACGGTACATAGTATATATTTGGTGACCTTTGATATTTTATGTACAGTGTATAATATATATTTGGTGCAATTTTATATTTTATGTACAGTATATAATATATATTTGGTGTACTTTCATATTTTATGTACAGTATATAGTATATATTTGGTGACATTTGATATTTTATATACAATAAAAGATATTCTTGAAATTTGATATTTTATGTACAGTATATACTATATGTTTGGTGAAATTTGATATTATAGGTACAGTATAAAATATATATTAGGTGAAATTTGATATTTTATATACAGTATATAATATATATTTGGTGAAATTTGATATTTTATGTACAGTATATAATATATATTTTTTGAAATTTTATATTTTATGTACAGTATATAATATATATTTGGTGTACTTTCATATTTTATGTACAGTATATAGTATATATTTGGTGACATTTGATATTTTATGTACAGTGTATAATATATATTTGGTGAAATTTCATATTTTATGTACAGTATATAATATATATTTGGTGTACTTTCATATTTAATGTACAGTATATAGTATATATTTGGTGACATTTGATATTTTATATACAATATATAATATATATTTGTGGAAATTTGATATTTTATGTACAGTATATAATATATATTTGGTGAAATTTTATATTTTATGTACAGTATATAAGATATGTTTGGTGTACTTTCATATTTTATGTACAGTATATAGTATATATTTGGTGACATTTGATATATATTTTATATACCGTATATAATATATATTTGGTGTACTTTCATATTTTATGTACAGTATATAGTGTATATTTGGTGACATTTGATATTTTATATACAATAAATAACATATGTTTCTTGAAATTTGATATTTTATGTACAGTATATACTATATATTTGGTGAAATTTGACATTATAGGTACAGTATATAATATATGTTTGGTGAAATTTGATATTTTATATACAGTATATAATATATATTTGGTGAAATTTGATATTTTATGTACAGTATATAATATATATTTTTTGAAATTTTATATTTTATGTACAGTATATAATATATATTTGGTGGACTTTCATATTTTATGTACAGTATATAGTATATATTTGGTGACCTTTGATATTTTATGTACTGTGAATAATATATATTTGGTGTAATTTTATATTTTATGTACAGTATATAATACATATTTGGTGTACTTTCATATTTTATGTACAGTATATAGTATATATTTGGTGACATTTGATATTTTATATACAATATATAATATACATTTGTTGAAATTTGATATTTTATGTAGAGTATATAATATATATTTGGTGAAATTTTATATTTTATGTACAGTATATAAGATATATTTGGTGTAATTTCATATTTTATGTACAGTATATAGTATATATTTGGTGACATTTGATATTTTATATACAATAAATAAGATATGTTTCTTGAAATTTGATATTTTATGTACAGTATATACTATATATTTGGTGAAATTTTATATTTTATGTACAGTATATAAGATATATTTGGTGTACTTTCATATTTTATGTACAGTATATAGTATATATTTGGTGACATTTGATATTTTATGTACAGTATATAATATATATTTGTTGAAATTTGATATTTTATGTATAGTATAAAATATATATTTGGTGAAATTTCATATTTTATATACCGTATATAATATATATTTGGTGTACTTTCATATTTTATGTACAGTATATAGTATATATTTGGTGACATTTGATATTTTATGTACAGTATATAATATATATTTGGTGAAATTTTATATTTTATGTACAGTATATAATATATATTTGGTGTACTTTCATATTTTGTGTACAGTATATAGTGTATATTTGGTGACATTTGATATTTTATATACAATAAATAGGATATGTTTCTTGAAATTTGATATTTTATGTACAGTATATACTATATATTTGGTGAAATTTGATATTATAGGTACAGTATAAAATATATGTTTGGTGAAATTAGATATTTTATATACAGTATATAATATATATTTGGTGAAATTTGATATTTTATGTACAGTATATAATATATATTTTTTGAAATTTTATATTTTATGTACAGTATATAAGATATATTTGGTGTAATTTCATATTTTATGTACAGTATATAGTATATATTTGGTGACATTTGATATTTTATATACAATAAATAAGATATGTTTCTTGAAATTTGATATTTTATGTACAGTATATACTATATATTTGGTGAAATTTTATATTTTATGTACAGTATATAAGATAAATTTGGTGTACTTTCATATTTTGTGTACACTATATAGTATATATTTGGTGACTTTTGACATTTTATATACAGTATATAATATATATTTGTCGAAATTTGATATCTTATGTACAGTATATAATATATATTTTTTGAAATTTTATATTTTATATACAGTATATAATATATATTTGGTGTACTTTCATATTTTATGTACAGTATATAGTATATATTTGGTGACATTTGATATTTTATGTACAGTGTATAATATATATTTGGTGAAATTTTATATTTTATGTACAGTATATAATATATATTTGGTGTACTTTCATATTTTATATACAGTATATAGTGTATATTTGGTGACATTTGATATTTTATATACAATAAATAAGATATGTTTCTTGAAATTTGATATTTTATGTACAGTATATACTATATATTTGGTGAAATTTGACATTATAGGTACAGTATATAATATATGTTTGGTGAAATTTGATATTTTATATACAGTACATAATATATATTTGTTGAAATTTTATATTTTATGTACAGTATATAAGATATATTTGGTGTACTTTCATATTTTATGTACAGTATATAGTATATATTTGGTGACATTTGATATTTTATGTACAGTATATAATATATATTTGTTGAAATTTGATATTTTATGTATAGTATATAATATATATTTGGTGAAATTTCATATTTTATATACCGTATATAATATATATTTGGTGTACTTTCATATTTTATGTACAGTATATAGTATATATTTGGTGACATTTGATATTTTATGTACAGTATATAATATATATTTGGTGAAATTTTATATTTTATGTACAGTATATAATATATATTTGGTGTACTTTCATATTTTGTGTACTGTATATAGTATATATTTGGTGACATTTGATATTTTATATACAATTAATAAGATAAGTTTCTTGAAATTTGATATTTTATGTACAGTATATACTATATATTTGGTGAAATTTTATATTTTATGTACTGTATATAAGATATATTTGGTGTACTTTCATATTTTATGTACAGTATATAGTATATATTTGGTGACATTTGATATTTTATGTACAGTATATAATATATATTTGCTGAAATTTGATATTTTATGTATAGTATATAATATATATTTGGTGAAATTTTATATTTTATGTACAGTATATAACATATATTTCGTGTACTTTCATATTTTATGTACAGTATATAGTATATATTTGGTGACATTTGATATTTTATGTGCCGTGTATAATATATATTTGGTGAAATTTTATATTTTATGTACAGTATATAATATGTATTTGGTGTACTTTCATATTTAATGTACAGTATATAGTATATATTTGGTGACATTTGATTTTTATATACAATACATAATATATATTTGTTGAAATTTGAAATTTTATGTACAGTACATAATATATATTTGGTGAAATTTTATATTTTATGTACAGTATATAAGATATATTTGGTGTAATTTCATATTTAATGTACAGTATATAGTATATATTTGGTGACATTTGATATTTTATTTACAGTGTATAGTATATATTTGGTGAAATTTTATATTTTATGTACAGTATATAATATATATTTGGTGTACTTTCATATTTAATGTACAGTATATAGTATATATTTGGTGACATTTGATATTTTATATACAATATATAATATATATTTGTTGAAATTTGAAATTTTATGTACAGAATATAATATATATTTGGTGAAATTTGATATTTTATGTACAGTATATAATATATATTTGGTGTACTTTCATATTTAATGTACAGTATATAGTGTATATTTGGCGACATTTGATATTTGATATACAGTACATAATATATATTTGTTGAAATTTGATATTTTTTGTACAGTATATAATATACATTTTTTGAAATTTTATATTTTATGTACAGTATATAATATATATTTGGTGTACTTTCATATTTTATGTACAGTACATAGTATATATTTGGTGACATTTGATATTTTATGTACAGTGTATAATATATATTGGGTGAAATTTTATATTTTATGTACAGTATATAATATATATTTGGTGCACTTTCATATTTTATGTACAGTATATGGTATATATTTGGTGACATTTGATATTTTATGTACAGTGTATAATATATATTTGGTGAAATTTTATATTTTATGTACAGTATATAATATATATTTGGTGTACTTTCATATTTAATGTACAGTATATAGTATATATTTGGTGACATTTGATATTTTATACACAGTATATAATATATATTTGTTGAAATTTGATATTTTATGTACAGTATATAATATATATTTGGTGACTTTTTTATTTTATGTACAGTATATAATATATATTTGGTGTACTTTCATATTTTATATACAGTATATAGTATATATTTGGTGACATTTGATATTTTATGTACAGTATAATATATATATATTTGTTGAAATTTGATATTTTATGTATAGTATATAATATATATTTGGTGAAATTTGATATTTTATGTACAGTATATAATATATATTTGTTGAAATTTGATATTTTATGTACAGTGTATACTATATATTTGGTGAAATTTTTTATTTTAGGTACAGTATATAATATATATTTGGTGTACTGTCATATTTTATGTACAGTATATAGTATATATTTGGTGACATTTGATATTTTATGTACAGTGTATAATATATATTTGGTGAAATTTTATATTTTATGTACAGTATATAAGATATATTTGGTGTACTTTCATATTTTATGTACACTATATAGTATATATTTGGTGACATTTGATATTTTATTTACAGTATATAATATATATTTGTTAAAATTTGATATTTTATGTACAGTATATAATATATATTTTTTGAAATTTTATATTTTATGTACAGTATATAATATATATTTGGTGTACTTTCATATTTTATGTACAGTACATAGTATATATTTGGTGACAGTTGATATTTTATGTACAGTTTATAATATATATTTGGTGAAATTTTATATTTTATGTACAGTATATAATATATATTTGGTGTACTTTCATATTTTATGTACAGTATATAGTATATATTTGGTGACATTTGATATTTTATATACAATAAATAAGATATTATTCTTGAAATTTGATATTTTATGTACAGTATATACTATATGTTTGGTGAAATTTGATATTATAGGTACAGTATATAATATATATTAGGTGAAATTTGATATTTTATATACAGTATATAATATATATTTGGTGAAATTTGATATTTTATGTACAGTATATAATATACATTTGTTGAAATTTGATATTTTATGTACAGTATATAATATATATTTGGTGTACTTTCATATTTTATGTACAGTATATAGTGTATATTTGGTGACATTTCATATTTTATATACAATAAATAAGATATGTTTCTTGAAATTTGATATTTTATGTACAGTATATACTATATATTTGGTGAAATTTGACATTATAGGTACAGTATATAATATATGTTTGGTGAAATTTGATATTTTATATACAGTATATAATATATATTTGGTGAAATTTGATATTTTATGTACAGTATATAATATATATTTTTTGAAATTTTATATTTTATGTACAGTATATAATATATATTTGGTGGACTTTCATATTTTATGTACAGTATATAGTATATATTTGGTGACCTTTGATATTTTATGTACAGTGTATAATATATATTTGGTGAAATTTTATATTTTATGTACAGTATATAATACATATTTGGTGTACTTTAATGTTTTATGTACAGTATATAGTATATATTTGGTGACATTTGATATTTTATATACAATATATAATATATATTTGTTGAAATTTGATATTTTATGTACAGTATATAATATATATTTGGTGAAATTTTATATTTTATGTACAGTATATAAGATATATTTGGTGTACTTTCATATTTTATGTACAGTATATAGTATATATTTGGTGACATTTGATATTTTATGTACAATAAATAAGATATGTTTCCTGAAATTTGATATTTTATGTACAGTATATACTATATATTTGGTGAAATTTTATATTTTATGTACAGTATATAAGATATATTTGGTGTACTTTCATATTTTATGTACAGTATATAGTATATATTTGGTGACATTTGATATTTTATGTACAGTATATAATATATATTTGTTGAAATTTGATATTTTATTTATAGTATATAATATATATTTGGTGAAATTTCATATTTTATATACCGTATATAATATATATTTGGTGTACTTTCATATTTTATGTACAGTATATAGTATATATTTGGTGACATTTGATATTTTATGTACAGTATATAATATATATTTTTTGAAATTTTATATTTTATGTACAGTATATAATATATATTTGGTGTACTTTCATATTTTGTGTACAGTATATAGTATATATTTGGTGACTTTTGACATTTTATATACAGTATATAATATATATTTGTTGAAATTTGATATCTTATGTACAGTATATAATATATATTTTTTGAAATTTTATATTTTATGTACAGTATATAATATATATTTGGTGTACTTTCATATTTTATGAACAGTATATAGTATATATTTGGTGACATTTGATATTTTATGTACAGTGTATAATATATATTTGGTGAAATTTTATATTTTATGTACAGTATATAATACATATTTGATGTACTTTCATATTTTATGTACAGTATATAGTATATATTTGGTGACATTTGATATTTTATATACAATATATAATATATATTTGTTGAAATTTGATATTTTATGTACAGTATATAATATATATTTGGTGAAATTTTATATTTTATGTACAGTATATAATATATATTTGGTGTACTTTCATATTTTATGTACAGTATATAGTATATATTTGGTGACATTTGATATTTTATGTACAATAAATAAGATATGTTTCCTGAAATTTGATATTTTATGTACAGTATATACTATATATTTGGTGAAATTTTATATTTTATGTACAGTATATAAGATATATTTGGTGTACTTTCATATTTTATGTACAGTATATAGTATATATTTGGTGACATTTGATATTTTATGTACAGTACATAATATATATTTGTTGAAATTTGATATTTTATTTATAGTATATAATATATATTTGGTGAAATTTCATATTTTATATACCGTATATAATATATATTTGGTGTACTTTCACATTTTATGTACAGTATATAGTATATATTTGGTGACATTTGATATTTTATGTACAGTATATAATATATATTTTTTGAAATTTTATATTTTATGTACAGTATATAATATATATTTGGTGTACTTTCATATTTTGTGTACAGTATATAGTATATATTTGGTGACTTGACATTTTATATACAGTATATAATATATACTTGTTGAAATTTGATATCTTATGTACAGTATATAATATATATTTTTTGAAATTTTATATTTTATGTACAGTATATAATATATATTTCGTGTACTTTCATATTTTATGTTCAGTATATAGTATATATTTGGTGACATTTGATATTTTATGTACAGTGTATAATATATATTTGGTGAAATTTTATATTTTATGTACAGTATATAATATACATTTGGTGTACTTTCATATTTTATGTACAGTATATAGTGTATATTTGGTGACATTTGATATTTTATATACAATAAATAAGATATGTTTCTTGAAATTTGATATTTTAAGTACAGTATATACTACATATTTGGTGAAATTTGACATTATAGGTATAGTATATAATATATGTTTGGTGAAATTTGATATTTTATATACAGTATATAATATATATTTGGTGAAATTTGATATTTTATGTACAGTATATAATATATATTTTTTGAAATTTTGTATTTTATGTACAGTATATAATATATATTTGGTGGACTTTCATATTTTATCTACAGTATATAGTATATATTTGGTGACCTTTGATATTTTATGTACAGTGTATAATATATATTTGGTGAAATTTTATATTTTATGTACAGTATATAATACATATTTGGTGTACTTTCATATTTTATGTACAGTATATAGAATATATTTGGTGACATTTGATATTTTATATACAATATATAATATATATTTGTTGAAATTTGATATTTTATGTACAGTATATAATATATATTTGGTGAAATTTTATATTTTATGTACAGTATATAAGATATATTTGGTGTACTTTCATATTTTATGTACAGTATATAGTATATATTTGGTGACATTTGATATTTTATGTACAATAAATAAGATATGTTTCCTGAAATTTGATATTTTATGTACAGTATATACTATGTATTTGGTGAAATTTTATATTTTATGTACAGTATATAAGATATATTTGGTGTACTTTCATATTTTATGTACAGTATATAGTATATATTTGGTGACATTTGATATTTTATGTACAGTTTATAATATATATTTGTTGAAATTTGATATTTTATTTATAGTATATAATATATATTTGGTGAAATTTCATATTTTATATACCGTATATAATATATATTTGGTGTACTTTCATATTTTATGTACAGTATATAGTATATATTTGGTGACATTTGATATTTTATGTACAGTATATAATATATATTTTTTGAAATTTTATATTTTATGTACAGTATATAATATATATTTGGTGTAATTTCATATTTTGTGTACAGTATATAGTATATATTTGGTGACTTTTGACATTTTATATACAGTATATAATATATATTTGTTGAAATTTGATATCTTATGTACAGTATATAATATATATTTTTTGAAATTTTATATTTTATGTACAGTATATAATATATATTTGGTGTACTTTCATATTTTATGAACAGTATATAGTATATATTTGGTGACATTTGATATTTTATGTACAGTGTATAATATATATTTGGTGAAATTTTATATTTTATGTACAGTATATAATACATATTTGGTGTAATTTCATATTTTATGTACAGTATATAGTATATATTTGGTGACATTTGATATTTCATATACAATATATAATATATATTTGTTGAAATTTGATATTTTATGTACAGTATACAATATATATTTGGTGAAATTTTATATTTTATGTACAGCATATAAGATATATTTGGTGTACTTTCATATTTTATGTACAGTATATAGTATATATTTGGTGACATTTGATATTTTATGTACAATAAATAAGATATGTTTCCTGAAATTTGATATTTTATGTAAAGTATATAATATATATTCAGTGAAATTTGGTATTTTATATACAGTATATAACATATATTTGGTGTAATTTCATATTTTATGTACAGTATATAGTATATATTTGGTGACATTTGATATTTTATGTACAGTGTATAATATATATTTGGTGAAATTTTATATTTTATGTGCAGTATATAATACATATTTGGTGTAATTTCATATTTTATGTACAGTATATAGTATATATTTGGTGACATTTCATATTTTATATACAGTATATAATATATATTTTTTGAAATTTTATATTTTATGTACAGTATATAATATATATTTGGTGTACTTTCATATTTTATGTACAGTATATAGTATATATTTGATGACATTTGATATTTTATGTACAGTGTATAATATATATTTGGTGAAATTTTATATTTTATGTACAGTATATGATATATATTTGGTGTACTTTCATATTTTATGTACAGTATATAGTATATATTTGGTGACATTTGATATTTTATGTACAGTGTATAATATATATTTGGTGAAATTTTATATTTTATGTACACTATATAATATATATTTGGTGTACTTTCACATTTAATGTACAGTATATAGTGTATATTTGGCGACATTTGATATTTGATATACAGTACATAATATATATTTGTTGAAATTTGATATTTTTTGTACAGTATGTAATATATATTTTTTGAAATTTTATATTTTATGTACAGTATATAATATATATTTGGTGTACTTTCATATTTTGTGTACAGTATATAGTATATATTTGGTGACTTTTGACATTTTATATACAGTATATAATATATATTTGTTGAAATTTGATATCTTATGTACAGTATATAATATATATTTTTTGAAATTTTATATTTTATGTACAGTATATAATATATATTTGGTGTACTTTCATATTTTATGTACAGTACATAGTATATATTTGGTGACTTTTGATATTTTATGTACAGTGTATAATATATATTTGGTGAAATTTTATATTTTATGTACAGTATATAATATGCATTTGGTGTACTTTCATATTTTATTTACAGTATATAGTGTATATTTGGTGACATTTGATATTTTATATACAATAAATAAGATATGTTTCTTGAAATTTTATATTTTATGTACTGTATATACTGTATATTTAGTGAAATTTGACATTATAGGTACAGTATATAATATATGTTTGGTTAAATTTGATATTTTATATACATTATATAATATATATTCGGTGAAATTTGATATTTTATGTACAGTATATAATATATATTTTTTGAAATTTTATATTTTATGTACAGTATATAATATATATTTGGTGGACTTTCATATTTTATGTACAGTATATAGTATATATTTGGTGACCTTTGATATTTTATGTACAGTGGATAATATATATTTGGTGAAATTTTATATTTTATGTACAGTATATAATATATATTTGGTGTACTTTCATATTTTATGTACAGTATATAGTATATATTTGGTGACATTTGATATTTTATATACAATATATAATATATATTTGTTGAAATTTGATATTTTATGTACAGTATATAATATATATTTGGTGAAATTTTATATTTTATGTACAGTATATAAGATATATTTGGTGTAATTTCATATTTTATGTACAGTATATAGTATATATTTGGTGACATTTGATATTTTATATACAATAAATAAGATATGTTTCTTGAAATTTGATATTTTATGTACAGTATATACTATATATTTGGTGAAATTTTATATTTTATGTACAGTATATAAGATATATTTGGTGTACTTTCATATTTTATGTACAGTATATAGTATATATTTGGTGACATTTGATATTTTATGTACAGTATATAATATATATTTTTTGAAATTTGATATTTTATGTATAGTATAAAATATATATTTGGTGAAATTTCATATTTTATATACCGTATATAATATATATTTGGTGTACTTTCATATTTTATGTACAGTATATAGTATATATTTGGTGACATTTGATATTTTATGTACAGTATATAATATATATTTGGTGAAATTTTATATTTTATGTACAGTATATAATATATATTTGGTGTACTTTCATATTTTGTGTACAGTATATAGTGTATATTTGGTGACATTTGATATTTTATATACAATAAATAGGATATGTTTCTTGAAATTTGATATTTTATGTACAGTATATACTATATATTTGGTGAAATTTGACATTATAGGTACAGTATAAAATATATGTTTGGTGAAATTAGATATTTTATATACAGTATATAATATATATTTGTTAAAATTTGATATTTTATGTACAGTATATTATATATATTTTTTGAAATTTTATATTTTATGTACAGTATATAATATATATTTGGTGTACTTTCATATTTTATGTACGGTACATAGTATATATTTGGTGACATTTGATATTTTATGTACAGTGTATAATATATATTTGGTGCAATTTTATATTTTATGTACAGTATATAATATATATTTGGTGTACTTTCATATTTTATGTACAGTATATAGTATATATTTGGTGACATTTGATATTTTATATACAATAAAAGATATTCTTGAAATTTGATATTTTATGTACAGTATATACTATATGTTTGGTGAAATTTGATATTATAGGTACAGTATATAATATATATTAGGTGAAATTTGATATTTCATATACAGTATATAATATATATTTGGTGAAATTTGATATTTTATGTACAGTATATAATATATATTTTTTGAAATTTTATATTTTATGTACAGTATATAATATATATTTGGTGTACTTTCATATTTTATGTACACTATATAGTATATATTTGGTGACATTTGATATTTTATGTACAGTGTATAATATATATTTGGTGAAATTTCATATTTTATGTACAGTATATAATATATATTTGGTGTACTTTCATATTTAATGTACAGTATATAGTATATATTTGGTGACATTTGATATTTTATATACAATATATAATATATATTTGTGGAAATTTGATATTTTATGTACAGTATATAATATATATTTGGTGAAATTTTATATTTTATGTACAGTATATAAGATATGTTTGGTGTACTTTCATATTTTATGTACAGTATATAGTATATATTTGGTGACATTTGATATATATTTTATATACCGTATATAATATATATTTGGTGTACTTTCATATTTTATGTACAGTATATAGTGTATATTTGGTGACATTTGATATTTTATATATAATAAATAACATATGTTTCTTGAAATTTGATATTTTATGTACAGTATATACTATATATTTGGTGAAATTTGACATTATAGGTACAGTATATAATATATGTTTGGTGAAATTTGATATTTTATATACAGTATATAATATATATTTGGTGAAATTTGATATTTTATGTACAGTATATAATATATATTTTTTGAAATTTTATATTTTATGTACAGTATATAATATATATTTGGTGGACTTTCATATTTTATGTACAGTATATAGTACATATTTGGTGACCTTTGATATTTTATGTACTGTGAATAATATATATTTGGTGTAATTTTATATTTTATGTACAGTATATAATACATATTTGGTGTACTTTCATATTTTATGTACAGTATATAGTATATATTTGGTGACATTTGATATTTTATATACAATATATAATATACATTTGTTATAATTTGATATTTTATGTACAGTATATAATATATATTTGGTGAAATTTTATATTTTATGTACAGTATATAAGATATATTTGGTGTAATTTCATATTTTATGTACAGTATATAGTATATATTTGGTGACATTTGATATTTTATATACAATAAATAAGATATGTTTCTTGAAATTTGATATTTTATGTACAGTATATACTATATATTTGGTGAAATTTTATATTTTATGTACAGTATATAAGATATATTTGGTGTACTTTCATATTTTATGTACAGTATATAGTATATATTTGGTGACATTTGATATTTTATGTACAGTATATAATATATATTTGTTGAAATTTGATATTTTATTTATAGTATATAATATATATTTGGTGAAATTTCATATTTTATATACCGTATATAATATATATTTGGTGTACTTTCATATTTTATGTACAGTATATAGTATATATTTGGTGACATTTGATATTTTATGTACAGTATATAATATATATTTTTTGAAATTTTATATTTTATGTACAGTATATAATATATATTTGGTGTACTTTCATATTTTGTGTACAGTATATAGTATATATTTGGTGACTTTTGACATTTTATATACAGTATATAATATATATTTGTTGAAATTTGATATCTTATGTACAGTATATAATATATATTTTTTGAAATTTTATATTTTATGTACAGTATATAATATATATTTGGTGTACTTTCATATTTTATGAACAGTATATAGTATATATTTGGTGACATTTGATATTTTATGTACAGTGTATAATATATATTTGGTGAAATTTTATATTTTATGTACAGTATATAATACATATTTGATGTACTTTCATATTTTATGTACAGTATATAGTATATATTTGGTGACATTTGATATTTTATATACAATATATAATATATATTTGTTGAAATTTGATATTTTATGTACAGTATATAATATATATTTGGTGAAATTTTATATTTTATGTACAGTATATAATATATATTTGGTGTACTTTCATATTTTATGTACAGTATATAGTATATATTTGGTGACATTTGATATTTTATGTACAATAAATAAGATATGTTTCCTGAAATTTGATATTTTATGTACAGTATATACTATATATTTGGTGAAATTTTATATTTTATGTACAGTATATAAGATATATTTGGTGTACTTTCATATTTTATGTACAGTATATAGTATATATTTGGTGACATTTGATATTTTATGTACAGTACATAATATATATTTGTTGAAATTTGATATTTTATTTATAGTATATAATATATATTTGGTGAAATTTCATATTTTATATACCGTATATAATATATATTTGGTGTACTTTCACATTTTATGTACAGTATATAGTATATATTTGGTGACATTTGATATTTTATGTACAGTATATAATATATATTTTTTGAAATTTTATATTTTATGTACAGTATATAATATATATTTGGTGTACTTTCATATTTTGTGTACAGTATATAGTATATATTTGGTGACTTGACATTTTATATACAGTATATAATATATACTTGTTGAAATTTGATATCTTATGTACAGTATATAATATATATTTTTTGAAATTTTATATTTTATGTACAGTATATAATATATATTTCGTGTACTTTCATATTTTATGTTCAGTATATAGTATATATTTGGTGACATTTGATATTTTATGTACAGTGTATAATATATATTTGGTGAAATTTTATATTTTATGTACAGTATATAATATACATTTGGTGTACTTTCATATTTTATGTACAGTATATAGTGTATATTTGGTGACATTTGATATTTTATATACAATAAATAAGATATGTTTCTTGAAATTTGATATTTTAAGTACAGTATATACTACATATTTGGTGAAATTTGACATTATAGGTATAGTATATAATATATGTTTGGTGAAATTTGATATTTTATATACAGTATATAATATATATTTGGTGAAATTTGATATTTTATGTACAGTATATAATATATATTTTTTGAAATTTTGTATTTTATGTACAGTATATAATATATATTTGGTGGACTTTCATATTTTATCTACAGTATATAGTATATATTTGGTGACCTTTGATATTTTATGTACAGTGTATAATATATATTTGGTGAAATTTTATATTTTATGTACAGTATATAATACATATTTGGTGTACTTTCATATTTTATGTACAGTATATAGAATATATTTGGTGACATTTGATATTTTATATACAATATATAATATATATTTGTTGAAATTTGATATTTTATGTACAGTATATAATATATATTTGGTGAAATTTTATATTTTATGTACAGTATATAAGATATATTTGGTGTACTTTCATATTTTATGTACAGTATATAGTATATATTTGGTGACATTTGATATTTTATGTACAATAAATAAGATATGTTTCCTGAAATTTGATATTTTATGTACAGTATATACTATGTATTTGGTGAAATTTTATATTTTATGTACAGTATATAAGATATATTTGGTGTACTTTCATATTTTATGTACAGTATATAGTATATATTTGGTGACATTTGATATTTTATGTACAGTTTATAATATATATTTGTTGAAATTTGATATTTTATTTATAGTATATAATATATATTTGGTGAAATTTCATATTTTATATACCGTATATAATATATATTTGGTGTACTTTCATATTTTATGTACAGTATATAGTATATATTTGGTGACATTTGATATTTTATGTACAGTATATAATATATATTTTTTGAAATTTTATATTTTATGTACAGTATATAATATATATTTGGTGTAATTTCATATTTTGTGTACAGTATATAGTATATATTTGGTGACTTTTGACATTTTATATACAGTATATAATATATATTTGTTGAAATTTGATATCTTATGTACAGTATATAATATATATTTTTTGAAATTTTATATTTTATGTACAGTATATAATATATATTTGGTGTACTTTCATATTTTATGAACAGTATATAGTATATATTTGGTGACATTTGATATTTTATGTACAGTGTATAATATATATTTGGTGAAATTTTATATTTTATGTACAGTATATAATACATATTTGGTGTAATTTCATATTTTATGTACAGTATATAGTATATATTTGGTGACATTTGATATTTCATATACAATATATAATATATATTTGTTGAAATTTGATATTTTATGTACAGTATACAATATATATTTGGTGAAATTTTATATTTTATGTACAGCATATAAGATATATTTGGTGTACTTTCATATTTTATGTACAGTATATAGTATATATTTGGTGACATTTGATATTTTATGTACAATAAATAAGATATGTTTCCTGAAATTTGATATTTTATGTAAAGTATATAATATATATTCAGTGAAATTTGGTATTTTATATACAGTATATAACATATATTTGGTGTAATTTCATATTTTATGTACAGTATATAGTATATATTTGGTGACATTTGATATTTTATGTACAGTGTATAATATATATTTGGTGAAATTTTATATTTTATGTGCAGTATATAATACATATTTGGTGTAATTTCATATTTTATGTACAGTATATAGTATATATTTGGTGACATTTCATATTTTATATACAGTATATAATATATATTTTTTGAAATTTTATATTTTATGTACAGTATATAATATATATTTGGTGTACTTTCATATTTTATGTACAGTATATAGTATATATTTGATGACATTTGATATTTTATGTACAGTGTATAATATATATTTGGTGAAATTTTATATTTTATGTACAGTATATGATATATATTTGGTGTACTTTCATATTTTATGTACAGTATATAGTATATATTTGGTGACATTTGATATTTTATGTACAGTGTATAATATATATTTGGTGAAATTTTATATTTTATGTACACTATATAATATATATTTGGTGTACTTTCACATTTAATGTACAGTATATAGTGTATATTTGGCGACATTTGATATTTGATATACAGTACATAATATATATTTGTTGAAATTTGATATTTTTTGTACAGTATGTAATATATATTTTTTGAAATTTTATATTTTATGTACAGTATATAATATATATTTGGTGTACTTTCATATTTTGTGTACAGTATATAGTATATATTTGGTGACTTTTGACATTTTATATACAGTATATAATATATATTTGTTGAAATTTGATATCTTATGTACAGTATATAATATATATTTTTTGAAATTTTATATTTTATGTACAGTATATAATATATATTTGGTGTACTTTCATATTTTATGTACAGTACATAGTATATATTTGGTGACTTTTGATATTTTATGTACAGTGTATAATATATATTTGGTGAAATTTTATATTTTATGTACAGTATATAATATGCATTTGGTGTACTTTCATATTTTATTTACAGTATATAGTGTATATTTGGTGACATTTGATATTTTATATACAATAAATAAGATATGTTTCTTGAAATTTTATATTTTATGTACTGTATATACTGTATATTTAGTGAAATTTGACATTATAGGTACAGTATATAATATATGTTTGGTTAAATTTGATATTTTATATACATTATATAATATATATTCGGTGAAATTTGATATTTTATGTACAGTATATAATATATATTTTTTGAAATTTTATATTTTATGTACAGTATATAATATATATTTGGTGGACTTTCATATTTTATGTACAGTATATAGTATATATTTGGTGACCTTTGATATTTTATGTACAGTGGATAATATATATTTGGTGAAATTTTATATTTTATGTACAGTATATAATATATATTTGGTGTACTTTCATATTTTATGTACAGTATATAGTATATATTTGGTGACATTTGATATTTTATATACAATATATAATATATATTTGTTGAAATTTGATATTTTATGTACAGTATATAATATATATTTGGTGAAATTTTATATTTTATGTACAGTATATAAGATATATTTGGTGTAATTTCATATTTTATGTACAGTATATAGTATATATTTGGTGACATTTGATATTTTATATACAATAAATAAGATATGTTTCTTGAAATTTGATATTTTATGTACAGTATATACTATATATTTGGTGAAATTTTATATTTTATGTACAGTATATAAGATATATTTGGTGTACTTTCATATTTTATGTACAGTATATAGTATATATTTGGTGACATTTGATATTTTATGTACAGTATATAATATATATTTTTTGAAATTTGATATTTTATGTATAGTATAAAATATATATTTGGTGAAATTTCATATTTTATATACCGTATATAATATATATTTGGTGTACTTTCATATTTTATGTACAGTATATAGTATATATTTGGTGACATTTGATATTTTATGTACAGTATATAATATATATTTGGTGAAATTTTATATTTTATGTACAGTATATAATATATATTTGGTGTACTTTCATATTTTGTGTACAGTATATAGTGTATATTTGGTGACATTTGATATTTTATATACAATAAATAGGATATGTTTCTTGAAATTTGATATTTTATGTACAGTATATACTATATATTTGGTGAAATTTGACATTATAGGTACAGTATAAAATATATGTTTGGTGAAATTAGATATTTTATATACAGTATATAATATATATTTGTTAAAATTTGATATTTTATGTACAGTATATTATATATATTTTTTGAAATTTTATATTTTATGTACAGTATATAATATATATTTGGTGTACTTTCATATTTTATGTACGGTACATAGTATATATTTGGTGACATTTGATATTTTATGTACAGTGTATAATATATATTTGGTGCAATTTTATATTTTATGTACAGTATATAATATATATTTGGTGTACTTTCATATTTTATGTACAGTATATAGTATATATTTGGTGACATTTGATATTTTATATACAATAAAAGATATTCTTGAAATTTGATATTTTATGTACAGTATATACTATATGTTTGGTGAAATTTGATATTATAGGTACAGTATATAATATATATTAGGTGAAATTTGATATTTCATATACAGTATATAATATATATTTGGTGAAATTTGATATTTTATGTACAGTATATAATATATATTTTTTGAAATTTTATATTTTATGTACAGTATATAATATATATTTGGTGTACTTTCATATTTTATGTACACTATATAGTATATATTTGGTGACATTTGATATTTTATGTACAGTGTATAATATATATTTGGTGAAATTTCATATTTTATGTACAGTATATAATATATATTTGGTGTACTTTCATATTTAATGTACAGTATATAGTATATATTTGGTGACATTTGATATTTTATATACAATATATAATATATATTTGTGGAAATTTGATATTTTATGTACAGTATATAATATATATTTGGTGAAATTTTATATTTTATGTACAGTATATAAGATATGTTTGGTGTACTTTCATATTTTATGTACAGTATATAGTATATATTTGGTGACATTTGATATATATTTTATATACCGTATATAATATATATTTGGTGTACTTTCATATTTTATGTACAGTATATAGTGTATATTTGGTGACATTTGATATTTTATATATAATAAATAACATATGTTTCTTGAAATTTGATATTTTATGTACAGTATATACTATATATTTGGTGAAATTTGACATTATAGGTACAGTATATAATATATGTTTGGTGAAATTTGATATTTTATATACAGTATATAATATATATTTGGTGAAATTTGATATTTTATGTACAGTATATAATATATATTTTTTGAAATTTTATATTTTATGTACAGTATATAATATATATTTGGTGGACTTTCATATTTTATGTACAGTATATAGTACATATTTGGTGACCTTTGATATTTTATGTACTGTGAATAATATATATTTGGTGTAATTTTATATTTTATGTACAGTATATAATACATATTTGGTGTACTTTCATATTTTATGTACAGTATATAGTATATATTTGGTGACATTTGATATTTTATATACAATATATAATATACATTTGTTATAATTTGATATTTTATGTACAGTATATAATATATATTTGGTGAAATTTTATATTTTATGTACAGTATATAAGATATATTTGGTGTAATTTCATATTTTATGTACAGTATATAGTATATATTTGGTGACATTTGATATTTTATATACAATAAATAAGATATGTTTCTTGAAATTTGATATTTTATGTACAGTATATACTATATATTTGGTGAAATTTTATATTTTATGTACAGTATATAAGATATATTTGGTGTACTTTCATATTTTATGTACAGTATATAGTATATATTTGGTGACATTTGATATTTTATGTACAGTATATAATATATATTTGTTGAAATTTGATATTTTATGTATAGTGTATAATATATATTTGGTGAAATTTCATATTTTATATACCGTATATAATATATATTTGGTGTACTTTCATATTTTATGTACAGTATATAGTATATATTTGGTGACATTTGATATTTTATGTACAGTATATAATATATTTTTGGTGAAATTTTATATTTTATGTACAGTATATAATATATATTTGGTGTACTTTCATATTTTGTGTACACTATATAGTGTATATTTGGTGACATTTGATATTTTATATACAATAAATAGGATATGTTTCTTGAAATTTGATATTTTATGTACAGTATATACTATATATTTGGTGAAATTTGACATTATAGGTACAGTATAAAATATATGTTTGGTGAAATTAGATATTTTATATACAGTATATAATATATATTTGGTGAAATTTGATATTCTATGTACAGTATATAATATATATTTTTTGAAATTTTATATTTTATGTACAGTATATAATATATATTTGGTGGACTTTCATATTTTATGTACAGTATATAGTATATATTTGGTGACATTTGATATTTTATATACAGTATATAATATATATTTGTTAAAATTTGATATTTTATGTACAGTATATTATATATATTTTTTGAAATTTTATATTTTATGTACAGTATATAATATATATTTGGTGTACTTTCATATTTTATGTACGGTACATAGTATATATTTGGTGACATTTGATATTTTATGTACAGTGTATAATATATATTTGGTGCAATTTTATATTTTATGTACAGTATATAATATATATTTGGTGTACTTTCATATTTTATGTACAGTATATAGTATATATTTGGTGACATTTGAAATTTTATATACAATAAAAGATATTCTTGAAATTTGATATTTTATGTACAGTATATACTATATGTTTGGTGAAATTTGATATTATAGGTACAGTATATAATATATATTAGGTGAAATTTGATATTTTATATACAGTATATAATATATATTTGGTGAAATTTGATATTTTATGTACAGTATATAATATATATTTTTTGAAATTTTATATTTTATGTACAGTATATAATATATATTTGGTGTACTTTCATATTTTATGTACAGTATATAGTATATATTTGGTGACATTTGATATTTTATGTACAGTGTATAATATATATTTGGTGAAATTTCATATTTTATGTACAGTATATAATATATATTTGGTGTACTTTCATATTTAATGTACAGTATATAGTATATATTTGGTGACATTTGATATTTTATATACAATATATAATATATATTTGTGGAAATTTGATATTTTATGTACAGTATATAATATATATTTGGTGAAATTTTATATTTTATGTACAGTATATAAGATATATTTGGTGTACTTTCATATTTTATGTACAGTATATAGTATATATTTGGTGACATTTGATATATATTTTATATACCGTATATAATATATATTTGGTGTACTTTCATATTTTATGTACAGTATATAGTGTATATTTGGTGACATTTGATATTTTATATACAATAAATAACATATGTTTCTTGAAATTTGATATTTTATGTACAGTATATACTATATATTTGGTGAAATTTGACATTATAGGTACAGTATATAATATATGTTTGGTGAAATTTGATATTTTATATACAGTATATAATATATATTTGGTGAAATTTGATATTTTATGTACAGTATATAATATATATTTTTTGAAATTTTATATTTTATGTACAGTATATAATATATATTTGGTGGACTTTCATATTTTATGTACAGTATATAGTATATATTTGGTGACCTTTGATATTTTATGTACTGTGAATAATATATATTTGATGTAATTTTATATTTTATGTACAGTATATAATACATATTTGGTGTACTTTCATATTTTATGTACAGTATATAGTATATATTTGGTGACATTTGATATTTTATATACAATATATAATATACATTTGTTGAAATTTGATATTTTATGTACAGTATATAATATATATTTGGTGAAATTTTATATTTTATGTACAGTATATAAGATATATTTGGTGTAATTTCATATTTTATGTACAGTATATAGTATATATTTGGTGACATTTGATATTTTATATACAATAAATAAGATATGTTTCTTGAAATTTGATATTTTATGTACAGTATATACTATATATTTGGTGAAATTTTATATTTTATGTACAGTATATAAGATATATTTGGTGTACTTTCATATTTTATGTACAGTATATAGTATATATTTGGTGACATTTGATATTTTATGTACAGTATATAATATATATTTGTTGAAATTTGATATTTTATGTATAGTATAAAATATATATTTGGTTAAATTTCATATTTTATATACCGTATATAATATATATTTGGTGTACTTTCATATTTTATGTACAGTATATAGTATATATTTGGTGACATTTGATGTTTTATGTACAGTATATAATATATATTTGGTGAAATTTTATATTTTATGTACAGTATATAATATATATTTGGTGCACTTTCATATTTTGTGTACAGTATATAGTGTATATTTGGTGACATTTGATATTTGATATACAATAAATAGGATATGTTTCTTGAAATTTGATATTTTATGTACAGTATATACTATATATTTGGTGAAATTTGACATTATAGGTACAGTATAAAATATATGTTTGGTGAAATTAGATATTTTATATACAGTATATAATATATATTTGGTGAAATTTGATATTTTATGTACAGTATATAATATATATTTTTTGAAATTTTATATTTTATGTACAGTATATAATATATATTTGGTGGACTTTCATATTTTATGTACAGTATATAGTATATATTTGGTGACATTTGATATTTTATATACAGTATATAATATATATTTGTTAAAATTTGATATTTTATGTACAGTATATTATATATATTTTTTGAAATTTTATATTTTATGTACAGTATATAATATATATTTGGTGTACTTTCATATTTTATGTATGGTACATAGTATATATTTGGTGACATTTGATATTTTATGTACAGTGTATAATATATATTTGGTGCAATTTTATATTTTATGTACAGTATATAATATATATTTGGTGTACTTTCATATTTTATGTACAGTATATAGTATATATTTGGTGACATTTGATATTTTATATACAATAAAAGATATTCTTGAAATTTGATATTTTATGTACAGTATATACTATATGTTTGGTGAAATTTGATATTATAGGTACAGTATATAATATATATTAGGTGAAATTTGATATTTTATATACAGTATATAATATATATTTGGTGAAATTTGATATTTTATGTACAGTATATAATATATATTTTCTGAAATTTTATATTTTATGTACAGTATATAATATATATTTGGTGTACTTTCATATTTTATGTACAGTATATAGTATATATTTGGTGACATTTGATATTTTATGTACAGTGTATAATATATATTTGGTGAAATTTCATATTTTATGTACAGTATATAATATATATTTGGTGTACTTTCATATTTAATGTACAGTATATAGTATATATTTGGTGACATTTGATATTTTATATACAATATATAATATATATTTGTGGAAATTTGATATTTTATGTACAGTATATAATATATATTTGGTGAAATTTTATATTTTATGTACAGTATATAAGATATGTTTGGTGTACTTTCATATTTTATGTACAGTATATAGTATATATTTGGTGACATTTGATATATATTTTATATACCGTATATAATATATATTTGGTGTACTTTCATATTTTATGTACAGTATATAGTGTATATTTGGTGACATTTGATATTTTATATACAATAAATAACATATGTTTCTTGAAATTTGATATTTTATGTACAGTATATACTATATATTTGGTGAAATTTGACATTATAGGTACAGTATATAATATATGTTTGGTGAAATTTGATATTTTATATACAGTATATAATATATATTTGGTGAAATTTGATATTTTATGTACAGTATATAATATATATTTTTTGAAATTTTATATTTTATGTACAGTATATAATATATATTTGGTGGACTTTCATATTTTATGTACAGTATATAGTATATATTTGGTGACCTTTGATATTTTATGTACTGTGAATAATATATATTTGGTGTAATTTTATATTTTATGTACAGTATATAATACATATTTGGTGTACTTTCATATTTTATGTACAGTATATAGTATATATTTGGTGACATTTGATATTTTATATACAATATATAATATACATTTGTTGAAATTTGATATTTTATGTACAGTATATAATATATATTTGGTGAAATTTTATATTTTATGTACTGTGTATAATATATATTTGGTGAAATTTTATATTTTATGTACAGTATATAATATATATTTGGTGTACTTTCATATTTTATGTTCAGTATATAGTATATATTTGGTGACATTTGATATTTTATATACAATAAATAAGATATGTTTCTTGAAATTTCATATTTTATGTACAGTATATACTATATATTTGGTGAAATTTTATATTTTATGTACAGTATATAAGATATATTTGGTGTACTTTCATATTTTATGTACAGTATATAGTATATATTTGGTGACATTTGATATTTTATGTACAGTATATAATATATATTTGTTGAAATTTTATATTTTATGTACAGTATAAAATATATATTTTTTGAAATTTTATATTTTATGTACAGTAAATAATATATATTTGGTGTACTTTCATATTTTATGTACAGTACATAGTATATATTTGGTGACATTTGATATTTTATGTACAGTGTATAATATATATTTGGTGAAATTTTATATTTTATGTACAGTATATAATATATATTTGGTGTACGTTCATATTTTACGTACAGTATATAGTATATATTTGGTGACATTTGATATTTTATATACAATAAATAAGATATTATTCTTGAAATTTGATATTTTATGTACAGTATATACTATATGTTTGGTGAAATTTGATATTATAGGTACAGTATATAATATATATTAGGTGAAATTTGATATTTTATATACAGTATATAATATATATTTGGTGAAATTTGATATTTTATGTACAGTATATAATATATATTTGTTGAAATTTGATATTTTATGTACAGTATATAATATACATTTGGTGTACTTTCATATTTTATGTGCTGTATATAGTATATATTTGGTGACATTTGATATTTTATGTACAGTGTATAATATATATTTGGTGAAATTTTATATTTTATGTACACTATATAATATATATTTGGTGTACTTTCATATTTAATGTACAGTATATAGTGTATATTTGGCGACATTTGATATTTGATATACAGTACATAATATATATTTGTTGAAATTTGATATTTTTTTACAGTATATAATATATATTTTTTGAAATTTTATATTTTATGTACAGTATATAATATATATTTGGTGTACTTTCATATTTTATGTACAGTACATAGTATATATTTGGTGACATTTGATATTTTATGTACAGTGTATAATATATATTTGCTGAAATTTTATATTTTATGTAGAGTATATAATATATATTTGGTGTACTTTCATATTTTATGTACAGTATATAGTATATATTTGGTGACATTTGATATTTTATGTACAGTGTATAATATATATTTGGTGAAATTTTACATTTTATGTACAGTATATAATATATATTTGGTGTACTTTCATATTTAATGTACAGTATATAGTATATATTTGGTGACATTTGATCTTTTATACACTGTATATAATATATATTTGTTGAAATTTGACATTTTATGTACAGTATATAATTTATATTTGGTGAGATTTTATATTTTACGTACAGTATATAATATATATTTGGTGTACTTTCATATTTTATGTACAGTATATAGTATATATTTGGTGACATTTGATATTTTATGTACAGTATATAATATATATTTGTTGAAATCTGATATTTTATGTATAGTATATAATATATATTTGGTGAAATTTGATATTTTATGTACAGTATATAATATATATTTGTTGAAATTTGATATTTTATGTACAGTATATAATATATATTTGGTGAAATTTTATATTTTATGTACAGTATATAATATATATTTGGTGTACTTTCATATTTTATGTACAGTATATAGCATATATTTGGTGACATTTGATATTTTATGTACAGTATATAATACATATTTGTTGAAATCTGATATTTTATGTATAGTATATAATATATTTTTGGTGAAATTTTATATTTTATGTACAGTATATAATATATATTTGTTGTACTTTCATACTTTATGTACAGTATATAATATATATTTGGTGAAATTTGATATTTTGTATACTGTATATAATATATATTTGTTGATATTTGATATTTTATGTACAGTATATAATATATATTTTTTGAAATTTTATATTTTATGTACAGTACATAATATATATTTGGTGTACTTTCATATTTTATGTTCAGTATATAGTATATATTTGGTGACATTTGATATTTTATGTACAGTGTATAATATATATTTGGTGAAATTTTATATTTTATGTACAGTACATAATATATATTTGGTGTACTTTCATATTTAATGTACAGTATATAGTATATATTTGGTGACATTTGATATTTTATGTACAGTGTATAATATATATTTGGTGAAATTTTATATTTTATGTACAGTATATAATATATATTTGGTGTACTTTCATATTTTATGTACAGTATATAGTGTATATTTGGTGACATTTGATATTTTATATACAATAAATAAGATATGTTTCTCGAAATTTGATATTTTATGTACAGTATATACTATATATTTGGTGAAATTTGACATTATAGGTACAGTATATAATATATGTTTGGTGAAATTTGATATTTTATATACAGTATATAATATATATTTGGTGAAATTTGATATTTTATGTACAGTATATAATATATATTTTTTGAAATTTTATATTTTATGTACCGTATATAATATATATTTGGTGGACTTTCATATTTTATGTACAGTATATAGTATATATTTGGTGACCTTTGATATTTTATGTACAGTGTATAATATATATTTGGTGAAATTTTATATTTTATGTACAGTATATAATACATATTTGGTGTACTTTCATATTTTATGTACAGTATATAGTATATATTTGGTGACATTTGATATTTTATATACAATATATAATATATATTTGGTGTACTTTCATATTTTGTGTACAGTATATAGTATATATTTGGTGACTTGACATTTTATATACAGTATATAATATATACTTGTTGAAATTTGATATCTTATGTACAGTATATAATATATATTTTTTGAAATTTTATATTTTATGTACAGTATATAATATATATTTCGTGTACTTTCATATTTTATGTACAGTATATAGTATATATTTGGTGACATTTGATATTTTATGTACAGTGTATAATATATATTTGGTGAAATTTTATATTTTATGTACAGTATATAATATATATTTGGTGTACTTTCATATTTTATGTACAGTATATAGTGTATATTTGGTGACATTTCATATTTTATATACAATAAATAAGATATGTTTCTTGAAATTTGATATTTTATGTACAGTATATACTATATATTTGGTGAAATTTGACATTATAGGTACAGTATATAATATATGTTTGGTGAAATTTGATATTTTATATACAGTATATAATATATATTTGGTGAAATTTGATATTTTATGTACAGTATATATATATATTTTTTGAAATTTTATATTTTATGTACAGTATATAATATATATTTGGTGGACTTTCATATTTTATGTACAGTATATAGTATATATTTGGTGACCTTTGATATTTTATGTACAGTGTATAATATATATTTGGTGAAATTTTATATTTTATGTACAGTATATAATACATATTTGGTGTACTTTAATGTTTTATGTACAGTATATAGTATATATTTGGTGACATTTGATATTTTATATACAATATATAATATATATTTGTTGAAATTTGATATTTTATGTACAGTATATAATATATATTTGGTGAAATTTTATATTTTATGTACAGTATATAAGATATATTTGGTGTACTTTCATATTTTATGTACAGTATATAGTATATATTTGGTGACATTTGATATTTTATGTACAATAAATAAGATATGTTTCCTGAAATTTGATATTTTATGTACAGTATATACTATATATTTGGTGAAATTTTATATTTTATGTACAGTATATAAGATATATTTGGTGTACTTTCATATTTTATGTACAGTATATAGTATATATTTGGTGACATTTGATATTTTATGTACAGTACATAATATATATTTGTTGAAATTTGATATTTTATTTATAGTATATAATATATATTTGGTGAAATTTCATATTTTATATACCGTATATAATATATATTTGGTGTACTTTCACATTTTATGTACAGTATATAGTATATATTTGGTGACATTTGATATTTTATGTACAGTATATAATATATATTTTTTGAAATTTTATATTTTATGTACAGTATATAATATATATTTGGTGTACTTTCATATTTTGTGTACAGTATATAGTATATATTTGGTGACTTTTGACATTTTATATACAGTATATAATATATATTTGTTGAAATTTGATATCTTATGTACAATATATAATATATATTTGTTGAAATTTGATATTTTATGTACAGTATATAATATATATTTGGTGAAATTTTATATTTTATGTACAGTATATAATATACATTTGGTGTACTTTCATATTTTATGTGCTGTATATAGTATATATTTGGTGACATTTGATATTTTATGTACAGTGTATAATATATATTTGGTGAAATTTTATATTTTATGTACACTATATAATATATATTTGGTGTACTTTCATATTTAATGTACAGTATATAGTGTATATTTGGCGACATTTGATATTTGATATACAGTACATAATATATATTTGTTGAAATTTGATATTTTTTTACAGTATATAATATATATTTTTTGAAATTTTATATTTTATGTACAGTATATAATATATATTTGGTGTACTTTCATATTTTATGTACAGTACATAGTATATATTTGGTGACATTTGATATTTTATGTACAGTGTATAATATATATTTGCTGAAATTTTATATTTTATGTAGAGTATATAATATATATTTGGTGTACTTTCATATTTTATGTACAGTATATAGTATATATTTGGTGACATTTGATATTTTATGTACAGTGTATAATATATATTTGGTGAAATTTTACATTTTATGTACAGTATATAATATATATTTGGTGTACTTTCATATTTAATGTACAGTATATAGTATATATTTGGTGACATTTGATCTTTTATACACTGTATATAATATATATTTGTTGAAATTTGACATTTTATGTACAGTATATAATATATATTTGGTGAAATTTTATATTTTATGTACAGTATATAATATATATTTGGTGTACTTTCATATTTTATGTACAGTATATAGTATATATTTGGTGACATTTGATATTTTATGTACAGTATATAATATATATTTGTTGAAATCTGATATTTTATGTATAGTATATAATATATATTTGGTGAAATTTGATATTTTATGTACAGTATATAATATATATTTGTTGAAATTTGATATTTTATGTACAGTATATAATATATATTTGGTGAAATTTTATATTTTATGTACAGTATATAATATATATTTGGTGTACTTTCATATTTTATGTACAGTATATAGCATATATTTGGTGACATTTGATATTTTATGTACAGTATATAATACATATTTGTTGAAATCTGATATTTTATGTATAGTATATAATATATTTTTGGTGAAATTTTATATTTTATGTACAGTATATAATATATATTTGTTGTACTTTCATACTTTATGTACAGTATATAATATATATTTGGTGAAATTTGATATTTTGTATACTGTATATAATATATATTTGTTGATATTTGATATTTTATGTACAGTATATAATATATATTTTTTGAAATTTTATATTTTATGTACAGTACATAATATATATTTGGTGTACTTTCATATTTTATGTTCAGTATATAGTATATATTTGGTGACATTTGATATTTTATGTACAGTGTATAATATATATTTGGTGAAATTTTATATTTTATGTACAGTACATAATATATATTTGGTGTACTTTCATATTTAATGTACAGTATATAGTATATATTTGGTGACATTTGATATTTTATGTACAGTGTATAATATATATTTGGTGAAATTTTATATTTTATGTACAGTATATAATATATATTTGGTGTACTTTCATATTTTATGTACAGTATATAGTGTATATTTGGTGACATTTGATATTTTATATACAATAAATAAGATATGTTTCTCGAAATTTGATATTTTATGTACAGTATATACTATATATTTGGTGAAATTTGACATTATAGGTACAGTATATAATATATGTTTGGTGAAATTTGATATTTTATATACAGTATATAATATATATTTGGTGAAATTTGATATTTTATGTACAGTATATAATATATATTTTTTGAAATTTTATATTTTATGTACAGTATATAATATATATTTGGTGGACTTTCATATTTTATGTACAGTATATAGTATATATTTGGTGACCTTTGATATTTTATGTACAGTGTATAATATATATTTGGTGAAATTTTATATTTTATGTACAGTATATAATACATATTTGGTGTACTTTCATATTTTATGTACAGTATATAGTATATATTTGGTGACATTTGATATTTTATATACAATATATAATATATATTTGGTGTACTTTCATATTTTGTGTACAGTATATAGTATATATTTGGTGACTTGACATTTTATATACAGTATATAATATATACTTGTTGAAATTTGATATCTTATGTACAGTATATAATATATATTTTTTGAAATTTTATATTTTATGTACAGTATATAATATATATTTCGTGTACTTTCATATTTTATGTACAGTATATAGTATATATTTGGTGACATTTGATATTTTATGTACAGTGTATAATATATATTTGGTGAAATTTTATATTTTATGTACAGTATATAATATATATTTGGTGTACTTTCATATTTTATGTACAGTATATAGTGTATATTTGGTGACATTTCATATTTTATATACAATAAATAAGATATGTTTCTTGAAATTTGATATTTTATGTACAGTATATACTATATATTTGGTGAAATTTGACATTATAGGTACAGTATATAATATATGTTTGGTGAAATTTGATATTTTATATACAGTATATAATATATATTTGGTGAAATTTGATATTTTATGTACAGTATATATATATATTTTTTGAAATTTTATATTTTATGTACAGTATATAATATATATTTGGTGGACTTTCATATTTTATGTACAGTATATAGTATATATTTGGTGACCTTTGATATTTTATGTACAGTGTATAATATATATTTGGTGAAATTTTATATTTTATGTACAGTATATAATACATATTTGGTGTACTTTAATGTTTTATGTACAGTATATAGTATATATTTGGTGACATTTGATATTTTATATACAATATATAATATATATTTGTTGAAATTTGATATTTTATGTACAGTATATAATATATATTTGGTGAAATTTTATATTTTATGTACAGTATATAAGATATATTTGGTGTACTTTCATATTTTATGTACAGTATATAGTATATATTTGGTGACATTTGATATTTTATGTACAATAAATAAGATATGTTTCCTGAAATTTGATATTTTATGTACAGTATATACTATATATTTGGTGAAATTTTATATTTTATGTACAGTATATAAGATATATTTGGTGTACTTTCATATTTTATGTACAGTATATAGTATATATTTGGTGACATTTGATATTTTATGTACAATAAATAAGATATGTTTCCTGAAATTTGATATTTTATGTACAGTATATACTATATATTTGGTGAAATTTTATATTTTATGTACAGTATATAATATATATTTGGTGGACTTTCATATTTTATGTACAGTATATAGTATATATTTGGTGACCTTTGATATTTTATGTACAGTGTATAATATATATTTGGTGAAATTTTATATTTTATGTACAGTATATAATACATATTTGGTGTACTTTAATGTTTTATGTACAGTATATAGTATATATTTGGTGACATTTGATATTTTATATACAATATATAATATATATTTGTTGAAATTTGATATTTTATGTACAGTATATAATATATATTTGGTGAAATTTTATATTTTATGTACAGTATATAAGATATATTTGGTGTACTTTCATATTTTATGTACAGTATATAGTATATATTTGGTGACATTTGATATTTTATGTACAATAAATAAGATATGTTTCCTGAAATTTGATATTTTATGTACAGTATATACTATATATTTGGTGAAATTTTATATTTTATTTACAGTATATAAGATATATTTGGTGTACTTTCATATTTTATGTACAGTATATAGTATATATTTGGTGACATTTGATATTTTATGTACAGTATATAATATATATTTGTTGAAATTTGATATTTTATTTATAGTATATAATATATATTTGGTGAAATTTCATATTTTATATACCGTATATAATATATATTTGGTGTACTTTCATATTTTATGTACAGTATATAGTATATATTTGGTGACATTTGATATTTTATGTACAGTATATAATATATATTTTTTGAAATTTTATATTTTATGTACAGTATATAATATATATTTGGTGTACTTTCATATTTTGTGTACAGTATATAGTATATATTTGGTGACTTTTGACATTTTATATACAGTATATAATATATATTTGTTGAAATTTGATATCTTATGTACAATATATAATATATATTTGTTGAAATTTGATATTTTATGTACAGTATATAATATATATTTGGTGAAATTTTATATTTTATGTACAGTATATAATATACATTTGGTGTACTTTCATATTTTATGTGCTGTATATAGTATATATTTGGTGACATTTGATATTTTATGTACAGTGTATAATATATATTTGGTGAAATTTTATATTTTATGTACACTATATAATATATATTTGGTGTACTTTCATATTTAATGTACAGTATATAGTGTATATTTGGCGACATTTGATATTTGATATACAGTACATAATATATATTTGTTGAAATTTGATATTTTTTTACAGTATATAATATATATTTTTTGAAATTTTATATTTTATGTACAGTATATAATATATATTTGGTGTACTTTCATATTTTATGTACAGTACATAGTATATATTTGGTGACATTTGATATTTTATGTACAGTGTATAATATATATTTGCTGAAATTTTATATTTTATGTAGAGTATATAATATATATTTGGTGTACTTTCATATTTTATGTACAGTATATAGTATATATTTGGTGACATTTGATATTTTATGTACAGTGTATAATATATATTTGGTGAAATTTTACATTTTATGTACAGTATATAATATATATTTGGTGTACTTTCATATTTAATGTACAGTATATAGTATATATTTGGTGACATTTGATCTTTTATACACTGTATATAATATATATTTGTTGAAATTTGACATTTTATGTACAGTATATAATATATATTTGGTGAAATTTTATATTTTATGTACAGTATATAATATATATTTGGTGTACTTTCATATTTTATGTACAGTATATAGTATATATTTGGTGACATTTGATATTTTATGTACAGTATATAATATATATTTGTTGAAATCTGATATTTTATGTATAGTATATAATATATATTTGGTGAAATTTGATATTTTATGTACAGTATATAATATATATTTGTTGAAATTTGATATTTTATGTACAGTATATAATATATATTTGGTGAAATTTTATATTTTATGTACAGTATATAATATATATTTGGTGTACTTTCATATTTTATGTACAGTATATAGCATATATTTGGTGACATTTGATATTTTATGTACAGTATATAATACATATTTGTTGAAATCTGATATTTTATGTATAGTATATAATATATTTTTGGTGAAATTTTATATTTTATGTACAGTATATAATATATATTTGTTGTACTTTCATACTTTATGTACAGTATATAATATATATTTGGTGAAATTTGATATTTTGTATACTGTATATAATATATATTTGTTGATATTTGATATTTTATGTACAGTATATAATATATATTTTTTGAAATTTTATATTTTATGTACAGTACATAATATATATTTGGTGTACTTTCATATTTTATGTTCAGTATATAGTATATATTTGGTGACATTTGATATTTTATGTACAGTGTATAATATATATTTGGTGAAATTTTATATTTTATGTACAGTACATAATATATATTTGGTGTACTTTCATATTTAATGTACAGTATATAGTATATATTTGGTGACATTTGATATTTTATGTACAGTGTATAATATATATTTGGTGAAATTTTATATTTTATGTACAGTATATAATATATATTTGGTGTACTTTCATATTTTATGTACAGTATATAGTGTATATTTGGTGACATTTGATATTTTATATACAATAAATAAGATATGTTTCTCGAAATTTGATATTTTATGTACAGTATATACTATATATTTGGTGAAATTTGACATTATAGGTACAGTATATAATATATGTTTGGTGAAATTTGATATTTTATATACAGTATATAATATATATTTGGTGAAATTTGATATTTTATGTACAGTATATAATATATATTTTTTGAAATTTTATATTTTATGTACAGTATATAATATATATTTGGTGTACTTTCATATTTTATGTACAGTATATAGTATATATTTGGTGACATTTGATATTTTATGTACAATAAATAAGATATGTTTCCTGAAATTTGATATTTTATGTACAGTGTATAATATATATTTGGTGAAATTTTATATTTTATGTACAGTATATAAGATATATTTGGTGTACTTTCATATTTTATGTACAGTATATAGTATATATTTGGTGACATTTGATATTTTATGTACAGTATATAATATATATTTGTTGAAATTTGATATTTTATTTATAGTATATAATATATATTTGGTGAAATTTCATATTTTATATACCGTATATAATATATATTTGGTGTACTTTCATATTTTATGTACAGTATATAGTATATATTTGGTGACATTTGATATTTTATGTACAGTATATAATATATATTTTTTGAAATTTTATATTTTATGTACAGTATATAATATATATTTGGTGTACTTTCATATTTTGTGTACAGTATATAGTATATATTTGGTGACTTTTGACATTTTATATACAGTATATAATATATATTTGTTGAAATTTGATATCTTATGTACAATATATAATATATATTTGTTGAAATTTGATATTTTATGTACAGTATATAATATATATTTGGTGAAATTTTATATTTTATGTACAGTATATAATATACATTTGGTGTACTTTCATATTTTATGTGCTGTATATAGTATATATTTGGTGACATTTGATATTTTATGTACAGTGTATAATATATATTTGGTGAAATTTTATATTTTATGTACACTATATAATATATATTTGGTGTACTTTCATATTTAATGTACAGTATATAGTGTATATTTGGCGACATTTGATATTTGATATACAGTACATAATATATATTTGTTGAAATTTGATATTTTTTTACAGTATATAATATATATTTTTTGAAATTTTATATTTTATGTACAGTATATAATATATATTTGGTGTACTTTCATATTTTATGTACAGTACATAGAATATATTTGGTGACATTTGATATTTTATGTACAGTGTATAATATATATTTGCTGAAATTTTATATTTTATGTAGAGTATATAATATATATTTGGTGTACTTTCATATTTTATGTACAGTATATAGTATATATTTGGTGACATTTGATATTTTATGTACAGTGTATAATATATATTTGGTGAAATTTTACATTTTATGTACAGTATATAATATATATTTGGTGTACTTTCATATTTAATGTACAGTATATAGTATATATTTGGTGACATTTGATCTTTTATACACTGTATATAATATATATTTGTTGAAATTTGACATTTTATGTACAGTATATAATATATATTTGGTGAAATTTTATATTTTATGTACAGTATATAATATATATTTGGTGTACTTTCATATTTTATGTACAGTATATAGTATATATTTGGTGACATTTGATATTTTATGTACAGTATATAATATATATTTGTTGAAATCTGATATTTTATGTATAGTATATAATATATATTTGGTGAAATTTGATATTTTATGTACAGTATATAATATATATTTGTTGAAATTTGATATTTTATGTACAGTATATAATATATATTTGGTGTACTTTCATATTTTGTGTACAGTATATAGTATATATTTGGTGACTTTTGACATTTTATATACAGTATATAATATATATTTGTTGAAATTTGATATCTTATGTACAATATATAATATATATTTGTTGAAATTTGATATTTTATGTACAGTATATAATATATATTTGGTGAAATTTTATATTTTATGTACAGTATATAATATACATTTGGTGTACTTTCATATTTTATGTGCTGTATATAGTATATATTTGGTGACATTTGATATTTTATGTACAGTGTATAATATATATTTGGTGAAATTTTATATTTTATGTACACTATATAATATATATTTGGTGTACTTTCATATTTAATGTACAGTATATAGTGTATATTTGGCGACATTTGATATTTGATATACAGTACATAATATATATTTGTTGAAATTTGATATTTTTTTACAGTATATAATATATATTTTTTGAAATTTTATATTTTATGTACAGTATATAATATATATTTGGTGTACTTTCATATTTTATGTACAGTACATAGTATATATTTGGTGACATTTGATATTTTATGTACAGTGTATAATATATATTTGCTGAAATTTTATATTTTATGTAGAGTATATAATATATATTTGGTGTACTTTCATATTTTATGTACAGTATATAGTATATATTTGGTGACATTTGATATTTTATGTACAGTGTATAATATATATTTGGTGAAATTTTACATTTTATGTACAGTATATAATATATATTTGGTGTACTTTCATATTTAATGTACAGTATATAGTATATATTTGGTGACATTTGATCTTTTATACACTGTATATAATATATATTTGTTGAAATTTGACATTTTATGTACAGTATATAATATATATTTTTTGAAATTTTATATTTTATGTACAGTATATAATATATATTTCGTATACTTTCATATTTTATGTACAGTATATAGTATATATTTGGTGACATTTGATATTTTATGTACAGTGTATAATATATATTTGGTGAAATTTTATATTTTATGTACAGTATATAATATACATTTGGTGTACTTTCATATTTTATGTACAGTATATAGTGTATATTTGGTGACATTTGATATTTTATATACAATAAATAAGATATGTTTCTTGAAATTTGTTATTTTAAGTACAGTATATACTACATATTTGGTGAAATTTGACATTATAGGTATAGTATATAATATATGTTTGGTGAAATTTGATATTTTATATACAGTATATAATATATATTTGGTGAAATTTGATATTTTATGTACAGTATATAATATATATTTTTTGAAATTTTGTATTTTATGTACAGTATATAATATATATTTGGTGGACTTTCATATTTTATCTACAGTATACAGTATATATTTGGTGACCTTTGATATTTTATGTACAGTGTATAATATATATTTGGTGAAATTTTATATTTTATGTACAGTATATAATACATATTTGGTGTACTTTCATATTTTATGTACAGTATATAGTATATATTTGGTGACATTTGATATTTTATATACAATATATAATATATATTTGTTGAAATTTGATATTTTATGTACAGTATATAATATATATTTGGTGAAATTTTATATTTTATGTACAGTATATAAGATATATTTGGTGTACTTTCATATTTTATGTACAGTATATAGTATATATTTGGTGACATTTGATATTTTATGTACAGTAAATAAGATATGTTTCCTGAAATTTGATATTTTATGTACAGTATATACTATGTATTTGGTGAAATTTTATATTTTATGTACAGTATATAAGATATATTTGGTGTACTTTCATATTTTATGTACAGTATATAGTATATATTTGGTGACATTTGATATTTTATGTACAGTTTATAATATATATTTGTTGAAATTTGATATTTTATTTATAGTATATAATATATATTTGGTGAAATTTCATATTTTATATACCGTATATAATATATATTTGGTGTACTTTCATATTTTATGTACAGTATATAGTATATATTTGGTGACATTTGATATTTTATGTACAGTATATAATATATATTTTTTGAAATTTTATATTTTATGTACAGTATATAATATATATTTGGTGTAATTTCATATTTTGAGTACAGTATATAGTATATATTTGGTGACTTTTGACATTTTATATACAGTATATAATATATATTTGTTGAAATTTGATATCTTATGTACAGTATATAATATATATTTTTTGAAATTTTATATTTTATGTACAGTATATAATATATATTTGGTGTACTTTCATATTTTATGAACAGTATATAGTATATATTTGGTGACATTTGATATTTTATGTACAGTGTATAATATATATTTGGTGAAATTTTATATTTTATGTACAGTATATAATACATATTTGGTGTAATTTCATATTTTATGTACAGTATATAGTATATATTTGGTGACATTTGATATTTCATATACAATATATAATATATATTTGTTGAAATTTGATATATTATGTACAGTATACAATATATATTTGGTGAAATTTTATATTTTATGTACAGCATATAAGATGTATTTGGTGTACTTTCATATTTTATGTACAGTATATAGTATATATTTGGTGACATTTGATATTTTATGTACAATAAATAAGATATGTTTCCTGAAATTTGATATTTTATGTACAGTATATACTATATATTTGGTGAAATTTTATATTTTATGTACAGTATATAAGATATATTTGGTGTACTTTCATATTTTATGTACAGTATATAGTATATATTTGGTGACATTTGATATTTTATGTACAGTATATAATATATATTTGTTGAAATTTGATATTTTATTTATAGTATATAATATATATTTGGTGAAATTTCATATTTTATATACCGTATATAATATATATTTGGTGTTCTTTCATATTTTATGTACAGTATATAGTATATATTTGGTGTCATTTGATATTTTATGTACAGTATATAATATATATTTTTTGAAATTTTATATTTTATGTACAGTATATAATATATATTTGGTGTACTTTCATATTTTGTGTACAGTATATAGTATATATTTGGTGACTTGACATTTTATATACAGTATATAATATATACTTGTTGAAATTTGATATCTTATGTACAGTATATAATATATATTTTTTGAAATTTTATATTTTATGTACAGTATATAAGATATATTTGGTGTACTTTCATATTTTATGTACAGTATATAGTATATATTTGGTGACATTTGATATTTTATGTACAGTGTATAATATATATTTGGTGAAATTTTATATTTTATGTACAGTATATAATATATATTTGGTGTACTTTCATATTTTATGTACAGTATATAGTGTATATTTGGTGACATTTGATATTTTATATACAATAAATAAGATGTTTCTTGAAATTTGATATTTTATGTACAGTATATACTATATATTTGGTGAAATTTGACATTATAGGTACAGTATATAATATATGTTTGGTGAAATTTGATATTTTATATACAGTATATAATATATATTTGGTGAAATTTGATATTTTATGTACAGTATATACTATATATTTTTTGAAATTTTATATTTTATGTACAGTATATAAGATATATTTGGTGGACTTTCATATTTTATGTACAGTATATAGTATATATTTGGTGACCTTTGATATTTTATGTACAGTGTATAATATATATTTGGTGAAATTTTATATTTTATGTACAGTATATAATACATATTTGGTGTACTTTCATATTTTATGTACAGTATATAGTATATATTTGGTGACATTTGATATTTTATATACAATATATAATATATATTTGTTGAAATTTGATATTTTATGTACAGTATATAATATATATTTGGTGAAATTTTATATTTTATGTACAGTATATAAGATATATTTGGTGTACTTTCATATTTTATGTACAGTATATAGTATATATTTGGTGACATTTGATATTTTATGTACAATAAATAAGATATGTTTCCTGAAATTTGATATTTTATGTACAGTATATACTATGTATTTGGTGAAATTTTATATTTTATGTACAGTATATAAGATATATTTGGTGTACTTTCATATTTTATGTACAGTATATAGTATATATTTGGTGACATTTGATATTTTATGTACAGTATATAATATATATTTGTTGAAATTTGATATTTTATTTATAGTATATAATATATATTTGGTGAAATTTCATATTTTATATACCGTATATAATATATATTTGGTGTACTTTCATATTTTATGTACAGTATATAGTATATATTTGGTGACATTTGATATTTTATGTACAGTATATAATATATATTTTTTGAAATTTTATATTTTATGTACAGTATATAATATATATTTGGTGTAATTTCATATTTTGAGTACAGTATATAGTATATATTTGGTGACTTTTGACATTTTATATACAGTATATAATATATATTTGTTGAAATTTGATATCTTATGTACAGTATATAATATATATTTTTTGAAATTTTATATTTTATGTACAGTATATAATATATATTTGGTGTACTTTCATATTTTATGAACAGTATATAGTATATATTTGGTGACATTTGATATTTTATGTACAGTGTATAATATATATTTGGTGAAATTTTATATTTTATGTACAGTATATAATACATATTTGGTGTAATTTCATATTTTATGTACAGTATATAGTATATATTTGGTGACATTTGATATTTCATATACAATATATAATATATATTTGTTGAAATTTGATATTTTATGTACAGTATATAATATATATTTGGTGAAATTTTATATTTTATGTACAGCATATAAGATATATTTGGTGTACTTTCATATTTTATGTACAGTATATAGTATATATTTGGTGACATTTGATATTTTATGTACAATAAATAAGATATGTTTCCTGAAATTTGATATTTTATGTACAGTATATACTATATATTTGGTGAAATTTTATATTTTATGTACAGTATATAAGATATATCTGGTGTACTTTCATATTTTATGTACAGTATATAGTACATATTTGGTGACATTTGATATTTTATGTACAGTATATAATATATATTTGTTGAAATTTGATATTTTATTTATAGTATATAATATATATTTGGTGAAATTTCATATTTTATATACCGTATATAATATATATTTGGTGTTCTTTCATATTTTATGTACAGTATATAGTATATATTTGGTGACATTTGATATTTTATGTACAGTATATAATATATATTTTTTGAAATTTTATATTTTATGTACAGTATATAATATATATTTGGTGTACTTTCATATTTTGTGTACAGTATATAGTATATATTTGGTGACTTGACATTTTATATACAGTATATAATATATACTTGTTGAAATTTGATATCTTATGTACAGTATATAATATATATTTTTTGAAATTTTATATTTTATGTACAGTATATAATATATATTTCGTGTACTTTCATATTTTATGTACAGTATATAGTATATATTTGGTGACATTTGATATTTTATGTACAGTGTATAATATATATTTGGTGAAATTTTATATTTTATGTACAGTATATAATATATATTTGGTGTACTTTCATATTTTATGTACAGTATATAGTGTATATTTGGTGACATTTGATATTTTATATACAATAAATAAGATATGTTTCTTGAAATTTGATATTTTATGTACAGTATATACTATATATTTGGTGAAATTTGACATTATAGGCACAGTATATAATATATGTTTGGTGAAATTTGGTATTTTATATACAGTATATAATATATATTTGGTGAAATTTGATATTTTATGTACAGTATATAATATATATTTTTTGAAATTTTATATATTATGTACAGTATATAATATATATTTGGTGGACTTTCATATTTTATGTACAGTATATAGTATATATTTGGTGACCTTTGATATTTTATGTACAGTGTATAATATATATTTGGTGAAATTTTATATTTTATGTACAGTATATAATACATATTTGGTGTACTTTCATATTTTATGTACAGTATATAGTATATATTTGGTGACATTTTATATTTTATATACAATATATAATATATATTTCTTGTAATTTGATATTTTATGTACAGTATATAATATATATTTGGTGAAATTTTATATTTTATGTACAGTATATAAGATATATTTGGTGTACTTTCATATTTTATGTACAGTATATAGTATATATTTGGTGACATTTGATATTTTATGTACAGTAAATAAGATATGTTTCGTGAAATTTGATATTTTATGTACAGTATATACTATATATTTGGTGAAATTTTATATTTTATGTACAGTATATAAGATATATTTGGTGTACTTTCATATTTTATGTACAGTATATAGTATATATTTGGTGACATTTGATATTTTATGTACAGTATATAATATATATTTGTTGAAATTTGATATTTTATTTATAGTATATAATATATATTTGGTGAAATTTCATATTTTATATACCGTATATAATATATATTTGGTGTACTTTCATATTTTATGTACAGTATATAGTATATATTTGGTGACATTTGATATTTTATGTACAGTATATATTATATATTTTTTGAAATTTTATATTTTATGTACAGTATATAATATATATTTGGTGTACTTTCATATTTTGTGTACAGTATATAGTATATATTTGGTGACTTTTGACATTTTATATACAGTATATAATATATATTTGTTGAAATTTGATATCTTATGTACAGTATATAATATATATTTTTTGAAATTTTATATTTTATGTACAGTATATAATATATATTTGGTGTACTTTCATATTTTATGAACAGTATATAGTATATATTTGGTGACATTTGATATTTTATGTACAGTGTATAATATATATTTGGTGAAATTTTATATTTTATGTACAGTATATAATACATATTTGGTGTACTTTCATATTTTATATACAGTATATAGTATATATTTGGTGACATTTGATATTTTATATACAATATATAATATATATTTGTTGAAATTTGATATTTTATGTACAGTATATAATATATATTTGGTGAAATTTTATATTTTATGTACAGCATATAAGATATATTTGGTGTACTTTCATATTTTATGTACAGTATATAGTATATATTTGGTGACATTTGATATTTTATGTACAATAAATAAGATATGTTTCCTGAAATTTGATATTTTATGTACAGTATATACTATATATTTGGTGAAATTTTATATTTTATGTACAGTATATAATACATATTTGATGTACTTTCATATTTTATGTACAGTATATAGTATATATTTGGTGACATTTGATATTTTATATACAGTATATAATATATATTTGTTGAAATTTGATATTTTATGTACAGTATATAATATATATTTGGTGAAATTTTATATTTTATGTACAGTATATAAGATATATTTGGTGTACTCTCATATTTTATGTACAGTATATAGTATATATTTGGTGACATTTGATATTTTATGTACAGTATATAATATATATTTTTTGAAATTTTATATTTTATGTACAGTATATAATATATATTTGGCGCACTTTCATATTTTGTGTACAGTATATAGTATATATTTGGTGACTTGACATTTTATATACAGTATATAATATATACTTGTTGAAATTTGATATCTTATGTACAGTATATAATATATATTTTTTGAAATTTTATATTTTATGTACAGTATATAATATATATTTCGTGTAATTTCATATTTTATGTACAGTATATAGTATATATTTGGTGACATTTGATATTTTATGTACAGTGTATAATATATATTTGGTGAAATTTTATATTTTATGTACAGTATATAATATATATTTGGTGTACTTTCATATTTTATGTACAGTATATAGTGTATATTTGGTGACATTTGATATTTTATATACAATAAATAAGATATGTTTCTTGAAATTTGATATTTTATGTACAGTATATACTATATATTTGGTGAAATTTGACATTATAGGTACAGTATATAATATGTGTTTGGTGAAATTTGATATTTTATATACAGTATATAATATATATTTGGTGAAATTTGATATTTTATGTACCGTATATAAGATATATTTGGTGTACTTTCATATTTTATGTACAGTATATAGTATATATTTGGTGACATTTGATATTTTATGTACAGTATATAATATATATTTGTTGAAATTTGATATTTTATTTATAGTATATAATATATATTTGGTGAAATTTCATATTTTATATACCGTATATAATATATATTTGGTGTACTTTCATACTTTATGTACAGTATATAGTATATATTTGGTGACATTTGATATTTTATGTACAGTATATAATATATATTTTTTGAAATTTTATATTTTATGTACAGTATATAATATTTATTTGGTGTACTTTCATATTTTGTGTACAGTATATAGTATATATTTGGTGACTTTTGACATTTTATATACAGTATATAATATATATTTGTTGAAATTTGATATCTTATGTACAGTATATAATATATATTTTTTGAAATTTTATATTTTATGTACAGTATATAATATATATTTGGTGTACTTTCATATTTTATGAACAGTATATAGTATATATTTGGTGACATTTGATATTTTATGTACAGTGTATAATATATATTTGGTGAAATTTTATATTTTATGTACAGTATATAATACATATTTGATGTACTTTCATATTTTATGTACAGTATATAGTATATATTTGGTGACATTTGATATTTTATATACAATATATAATATATATTTGTTGAAATTTGATATTTTATGTACAGTATATAATATATATTTGGTGAAATTTTATATTTTATGTACAGTATATAAGATATATTTGGTGTACTTTCATATTTTATGTACAGTATATAGTATATATTTGGTGACATTTGATATTTTATGTACAATAAATAAGATATGTTTCCTGAAATTTGATATTTTATGTACAGTATATACTATATATTTGGTGAAATTTTATATTTTATGTACAGTATATAAGATATATTTGGTGTACTTTCATATTTTATGTACAGTATATATTGGTGACATTTGATATTTTATGTACAGTACGTAATATATATTTGTTGAAATTTGATATTTTATTTATAGTATATAATATATATTTGGTGAAATTTCATATTTTATATACCGTATATAATATATATTTGGTGTACTTTCACATTTTATGTACAGTATATAGTATATATTTGGTGACATTTGATATTTTATGTACAGTATATAATATATATTTTTTGAAATTTTATATTTTATGTACAGTATATAATATATATTTGGTGTACTTTCATATTTTGTGTACAGTATATAGTATATATTTGGTGACTTGACATTTTATATACAGTATATAATATATACTTGTTGAAATTTGATATCTTATGTACAGTATATAATATATATTTTTTGAAATTTTATATTTTATGTACAGTATATAATATATATTTCGTGTACTTTCATATTTTATGTACAGTATATAGTATATATTTGGTGACATTTGATATTTTATGTACAGTGTATAATATATATTTGGTGAAATTTTATATTTTATGTACAGTATATAATATACATTTGGTGTACTTTCATATTTTATGTACAGTATATAGTGTATATTTGGTGACATTTGATATTTTATATACAATAAATAAGATATGTTTCTTGAAATTTGATATTTTAAGTACAGTATATACTACATATTTGGTGAAATTTGACATTATAGGTATAGTATATAATATATGTTTGGTGAAATTTGATATTTTATATACAGTATATAATATATATTTAGTGAAATTTGATATTTTATGTACAGTATATAATATATATTTTTTGAAATTTTGTATTTTATGTACAGTATATAATATATATTTGGTGGACTTTCATATTTTATCTACAGTATATAGTATATATTTGGTGACCTCTGATATTTTATGTACAGTGTATAATATATATTTGGTGAAATTTTATATTTTATGTACAGTATATAATACATATTTGGTGTACTTTCATATTTTATGTACAGTATATAGTATATATTTGGTGACATTTGATATTTTATATACAATATATAATATATATTTGTTGAAATTTGATATTTTATGTACAGTATATAATATATATTTGGTGAAATTTTATATTTTATGTACAGTATATAAGATATATTTGGTGTACTTTCATATTTTATGTACAGTATATAGTATATATTTGGTGACATTTGATATTTTATGTACAATAAATAAGATATGTTTCCTGAAATTTGATATTTTATGTACAGTATATACTATGTATTTGGTGAAATTTTATATTTTATGTACAGTATATAAGATATATTTGGTGTACTTTCATATTTTATGTACAGTATATAGTATATATTTGGTGACATTTGATATTTTATGTACAGTTTATAATATATATTTGTTGAAATTTGATATTTTATTTATAGTATATAATATATATTTGGTGAAATTTCATATTTTATATACCGTATATAATATATATTTGGTGTGCTTTCATATTTTATGTACAGTATATAGTATATATTTGGTGACATTTGGTATTTTATGTACAGTATATAATATATATTTTTTGAAATTTTACATTTTATGTACAGTATATAATATATATTTGGTGTAATTTCATATTTTGTGTACAGTATATAGTATATATTTGGTGACTTTTGACATTTTATATACAGTATATAATATATATTTGTTGAAATTTGATATCTTATGTACAGTATATAGTATATATTTTTTGAAATTTTATATTTTATGTACAGTATATAATATATATTTGGTGTACTTTCATATTTTATGAACAGTATATAGTATATATTTGGTGACATTTGATATTTTATGTACAGTGTATAATATATATTTGGTGAAATTTTATATTTTATGTACAGTATATAATACATATTTGGTGTAATTTCATATTTTATGTACAGTATATAGTATATATTTGGTGACATTTGATATTTCATATACAATATATAATATATATTTGTTGAAATTTGATATTTTATGTACAGTATACAATATATATTTGGTGAAATTTTATATTTTATGTACAGCATATAAGATATATTTGCTGTACTTTCATATTTTATGTACAGTATATAGTATATATTTGGTGACATTTGATATTTTATGTACAATAAATAAGATATGTTTCCTGAAATTTGATATTTTATGTACAGTATATACTATATATTTGGTGAAATTTTATATTTTATGTACAGTATATAAGATATATTTGGTGTACTTTCATATTTTATGTACAGTATATAGTATATATTTGGTGACATTTGATATTTTATGTACAGTATATAATATATATTTGTTGAAATTTGATATTTTATTTATAGTATATAATATATATTTGGTGAAATTTCATATTTTATATACCGTATATAATATATATTTGGTGTTCTTTCATATTTTATGTACAGTATATAGTATATATTTGGTGTCATTTGATATTTTATGTACAGTATATAATATATATTTTTTGAAATTTTATATTTTATGTACAGTATATAATATATATTTGGTGTACTTTCATATTTTGTGTACAGTATATAGTATATATTTGGTGACTTGACATTTTATATACAGTATATAATATATACTTGTTGAAATTTGATATCTTATGTACAGTATATAATATATATTTTTTGAAATTTTATATTTTATGTACAGTATATAATATATATTAGGTGTACTTTCATATTTTATGTACAGTATATAGTATATATTTGGTGACATTTGATATTTTATGTACAGTGTATAATATATATTTGGTGAAATTTTATATTTTATGTACAGTATATAATATATATTTGGTGTACTTTCATATTTTATGTACAGTATATAGTGTATATTTGGTGACATTTGATATTTTATATACAATAAATAAGATATGTTTCTTGAAATTTGATATATTATGTACAGTATATATTATATATTTGGTGAAATTTGACATTATAGGTACAGTATATAATATATGTTTGGTGAAATTTGATATTTTATATACAGTATATAATATATATTTGGTGAAATTTGATATTTTATGTACAGTATATAATATATATTTTTTGAAATTTTATATTTTATGTACAGTATATAATATATATTTGGTGGACTTTCATATTTTATGTACAGTATATAGTATATATTTGGTGACCTTTGATATTTTATGTACAGTGTATAATATATATTTGGTGAAATTTTATATTTTATGTACAGTATATAATACATATTTGGTGTACTTTCATATTTTATGTACAGTATATAGTATATATTTGGTGACATTTGATATTTTATATACAATATATAATATATATTTGTTGAAATTTGATATTTTATGTACAGTATATAATATATATTTGGTGAAATTTTATATTTTATGTACAGTATATAAGATATATTTGGTGTACTTTCATATTTTATGTACAGTATATAGTATATATTTGGTGACATTTGTTATTTTATGTACAATAAATAAGATATGTTTCCTGAAATTTGATATTTTATGTACAGTATATACTATATATTTGGTGAAATTTTATATTTTATGTACAGTATATAAGATATTTTTGGTGTACTTTCATATTTTATGTACAGTATATAGTATATATTTGGTGACATTTGATATTTTATGTACAGTATATAATATAAATTTGTTGAAATTTGATATTTTATTTATAGTATATAATATATATTTGGTGAAATTTCATATTTTATATACCATATATAATATATATTTGGAGTACTGTCATATTTTATGTACAGTATATAGTATATATTTGTTGACATTTGATATTTTATGTACAGTATATAATATATATTTTTTGAAATTTTATAATTTATGTACAGTATATAATATATATTTGGTGTACTTTCATATTTTGTGTACAGTATATAGTATATATTTGGTGACTTGACATTTTATATACAGTATATAATATATACTTGTTGAAATTTGATATCTTATGTACAGTATATAATATATATTTTTTGAAATTTTATATTTTATGTACAGTATATAATATATATTTGGTGGACTTTCATATTTTATGTACAGTATATAGTATATATTTGGTGACCTTTGATATTTTATGTACAGTGTATAATATATATTTGGTGAAATTTTATATTTTATGTACAGTATATAATATATATTTGGTGTACTTTCATATTTTATGTACAGTATATAGTGTATATTTGGTGACATTTGATATTTTATATACAATAAATAAGATATGTTTCTTGAAATTTGATATTTTATGTACAGTATATACTATATATTTGGTGAAATTTGACATTATAGGTACAGTATATAATATATGTTTGGTGAAATTTGATATTTTATATACAGTATATAATATATATTTGGTGAAATTTGATATTTTATGTACAGTATATAATATATATTTTTTGAAATTTTATATTTTATGTACAGTATATAATATATATTTGGTGGACTTTCATATTTTATGTACAGTATATAGTATATATTTGGTGACCTTCGATATTTTATGTACAGTGTATAATATATATTTGGTGAAATTTTATAATTTATGTACAGTATATAATACATATTTGGTGTACTTTCATATTTTATGTACAGTATATAGTATATATTTGGTGACATTTGATATTTTATATACAATATATAATATATATTTCTTGTAATTTGATATTTTATGTACAGTATATAATATATATTTGGTGAAATTTTATATTTTATGTACAGTATATAAGATATATTTGATGTACTTTCATATTTTATGTACAGTATATAGTATATATTTGGTGACATTTGATATTTTATGTACAGTAAACAAGATATGTTTCCTGAAATTTGATATTTTATGTACAGTATATACTATGTATTTGGTGAAATTTTATATTTTATGTACAGTATATAAGATATATTTGGTGTACTTTCATATTTTATGTACAGTATATAGTATATATTTGGTGACATTTGATATTTTATGTACAGTATATAATATATATTTGTTGAAGTTTGATATTTTATTTATAGTATATAATATATATTTGGTGAAATTTCATATTTTATATACCGTATATAATATATATTTGGTGTACTTTCATATTTTATGTACAGTATATAGTATATATTTGGTGACATTTGATATTTTATGTACAGTATATAATATATACTTGTTGAAATTTGATATCTTATGTACAGTATATAATATATATTTTTTGAAATTTTATATTGTATGTACAGTATATAATATATATTTGGTGTACTTTCATATTTTGTGTACAGTATATAGTATATATTTGGTGACTTGACATTTTATATACAGTATATAATATATACTTGTTGAAATTTGATATCTTATGTACAGTATATAATATATATTTTTTGAAATTTTATATTTTATGTACAGTATATAATATATATTTGGTGGACTTTCATATTTTATGTACAGTATATAGTATATATTTGGTGACATTTGATATTTTATGTACAGTGTATAATATATATTTGGTGAAATTTTATATTTTATGTACAGTATATAATATATATTTGGTGTACTTTCATATTTTATGTACAGTATATAGTGTATATTTGGTGACATTTGATATTTTATATACAATAAATAAGATATGTTTCTCGAAATTTGATATTTTATGTACAGTATATACTATATATTTGGTGAAATTTGACATTATAGGTACAGTATATAATATATGTTTGGTGAAATTTGATATTTTATATACAGTATATAATATATATTTGGTGAAATTTGATATTTTATGTACAGTATATAATATATATTTTTTGAAATTTTATATTTTATGTACAGTATATAATATATATTTGGTGGACTTTCATATTTTATGTACAGTATATAGTATATATTTGGTGACCATTGATATTTTATGTACAGTGTATAATATATATTTGGTGAAATTTTATATTTTATGTACAGTATATAATACATATTTGGTGTACTTTCATATTTTATGTACAGTATATAGTATATATTTGGTGACATTTGATATTTTATATACAATATATAATATATATTTGGTGTACTTTCATATTTTGTGTACAGTATATAGTAGATATTTGGTGACTTGACATTTTATATACAGTATATAATATATACTTGTTGAAATTTGATATCTTATGTACAGTATATAATATATATTTTTTGAAATTTTATATTTTATGTACAGTATATAATATATATTTCGTGTACTTTCATATTTTATGTACAGTATATAGTATATATTTGGTGACATTTGATATTTTATGTACAGTGTATAATATATATTTGGTGAAATTTTATATTTTATGTACAGTATATAATATATATTTGGTGTACTTTCATATTTTATGTACAGTATATAGTGTATATTTGGTGACATTTCATATTTTATATACAATAAATAAGATATGTTTCTTGAAATTTGATATTTTATGTACAGTATATACTATATATTTGGTGAAATTTGACATTATAGGTACAGTATATAATATATGTTTGGTGAAATTTGATATTTTATATACAGTATATAATATATATTTGGTGAAATTTGATATTTTATGTACAGTATATAATATATATTTTTTGAAATTTTATATTTTATGTACAGTATATAATATATATTTGGTGGACTTTCATATTTTATGTACAGTATATAGTATATATTTGGTGACCTTTGATATTTTATGTACAGTGTATAATATATATTTGGTGAAATTTTATATTTTATGTACAGTATATAATACATATTTGGTGTACTTTAATGTTTTATGTACAGTATATAGTATATATTTGGTGACATTTGATATTTTATATACAATATATAATATATATTTGTTGAAATTTGATATTTTATGTACAGTATATAATATATATTTGGTGAAATTTTATATTTTATGTACAGCATATAAGATATATTTGGTGTACTTTCATATTTTATGTACAGTATATAGTATATATTTGGTGACATTTGATATTTTATGTGCAATAAATAAGATATGTTTCCTGAAATTTGATATTTTATGTACAGTATATACTATATATTTGGTGAAATTTTATATTTTATGTACAGTATATAAGATATATTTGGTGTACTTTCATATTTTATGTACAGTATATAGTATATATTTGGTGACATTTGATATTTTATGTACAGTACATAATATATATTTGTTGAAATTTGATATTTTATTTATAGTATATAATATATATTTGGTGAAATTTCATATTTTATATACCGTATATAATATATATTTGGTGTACTTTCATATTTTATGTACAGTATATAGTATATATTTGGTGACATTTGATATTTTATGTACAGTATATAATATATATTTTTTGAAATTTTATATTTTATGTACAGTATATAATATATATTTGGTGCACTTTCATATTTTGTGTACAGTATATAGTATATATTTGGTGACTTGACATTTTATATACAGTATATAATATATACTTGTTGAAATTTGATATCTTATGTACAGTATATAATATATATTTTTTGAAATTTTATATTTTATGTACAGTATATAATATATATTTCGTGTACTTTCATATTTTATGTACAGTATATAGTATATATTTGGTGACATTTGATATTTTATGTACAGTGTATAATATATATTTGGTGAAATTTTATATTTTATGTACAGTATATAATATATATTTGGTGTACTTTCATATTTTCTGTACAGTATATAGTGTATATTTGGTGACATTTGATATTTTATATACAATAAATAAGATATGTTTCTTGAAATTTGATATTTTATGTACAGTATATACTATATATTTGGTGAAATTTGACATTATAGGTACAGTATATAATATGTGTTTGGTGAAATTTGATATTTTATATACAGTATATAATATATATTTGGTGAAATTTGATATTTTATGTACAGTATATAAGATATATTTGGTGTACTTTAATATTTTATGTACAGTATATAGTATATATTTGGTGACATTTGATATTTTATGTACAGTATATAATATATATTTGTTGAAATTTGATATTTTATTTATAGTATATAATATATATTTGGTGAAATTTCATATTTTATATACCGTATATAATATATATTTGGTGTACTTTCATATTTTATGTACAGTATATAGTATATATTTGGTGACATTTGATATTTTATGTACAGTATATAATATATATTTTTTGAAATTTTATATTTTATGTACAGTATATAATATTTATTTGGTGTACTTTCATATTTTGTGTACAGTATATAGTATATATTTGGTGACTTTTGTCATTTTATATACAGTATATAATATATATTTGTTGAAATTTGATATCTTATGTACAGTATATGATATATATTTTTTGAAATTTTATATTTTATGTACAGTATATAATATATATTTGGTGTACTTTCATATTTTATGAACAGTATATAGTATATATTTGGTGACATTTGATATTTTATGTACAGTGTATAATATATATTTGGTGAAATTTTATATTTTATGTACAGTATATAATACATATTTGATGTACTTTCATATTTTATGAACAGTATATAGTATATATTTGGTGACATTTGATATTTTATATACAATATATAATATATATTTGTTGAAATTTGATATTTTATGTACAGTATATAATATATATTTGGTGAAATTTTATATTTTATGTACAGTATATAATATATATTTGGTGTACTTTCATATTTTATGTACAGTATATAGTATATATTTGGTGACATTTGATATTTTATGTACAATAAATAAGATATGTTTCCTGAAATTTGATATTTTATGTACAGTATATACTATATATTTGGTGAAATTTTATATTTTATGTACAGTATATAAGATATATTTGGTGTACTTTCATATTTTATGTACAGTATATAGTATATATTTGGTGACATTTGATATTTTATGTACAGTACATAATATATATTTGTTGAAATTTGATATTTTATTTATAGTATATAATATATATTTGGTGAAATTTCATATTTTATATACCGTAGATAATATATATTTGGTGTACTTTCACATTTTATGTACAGTATATAGTATATATTTGGTGACATTTGATATTTTATGTACAGTATATAATATATATTTTTTGAAATTTTATATTTTATGTACAGTATATAATATATATTTGGTGTACTTTCATATTTTGTGTACAGTATATAGTATATATTTGGTGACTTGACATTTTATATACAGTATATAATATATACTTGTTCAAATTTGATATCTTATGTACAGTATATAATATATATTTTTTGAAATTTTATATTTTATGTACAGTATATAATATATATTTCGTGTACTTTCATATTTTATGTACAGTATATAGTATATATTTGGTGACATTTGATATTTTATGTACAGTGTATAATATATATTTGGTGAAATTTTATATTTTATGTACAGTATATAATATACATTTGGTGTACTTTCATATTTTATGTACAGTATATAGTGTATATTTGGTGACATTTGATATTTTATATACAATAAATAAGATATGTTTCTTGAAATTTGATATTTTAAGTACAGTATATACTACATATTTGGTGAAATTTGACATTATAGGTATAGTATATAATATATGTTTGGTGAAATTTGATATTTTATATACAGTATATAATATATATTTGGTGAAATTTGATATTTTATGTACAGTATATAATATATATTTTTTGAAATTTTGTATTTTATGTACAGTATATAATATATATTTGGTGGACTTTCATATTTTATCTACAGTATATAGTATATATTTGGTGACCTTTGATATTTTATGTACAGTGTATAATATATATTTGGTGAAATTTTATATTTTATGTACAGTATTTAATACATATTTGGTGTACTTTCATATTTTATGTACAGTATATAGTATATATTTGGTGACATTTGATATTTTATATACAATATATAATATATATTTGTTGAAATTTGATATATTATGTACAGTATATAATATATATTTGGTGAAATTTTATATTTTATGTACAGTATATAAGATATATTTGGTGTACTTTCATATTTTATGTACAGTATATAGTATATATTTGGTGACATTTGATATTTTATGTACAATAAATAAGATATGTTTCCTGAAATTTGATATTTTATGTACAGTATATACTATGTATTTGGTGAAATTTTATATTTTATGTACAGTATATAAGATATATTTGGTGTACTTTCATATTTTATGTACAGTATATAGTATATATTTGGTGACATTTGATATTTTATGTACAGTTTATAATATATATTTGTTGAAATTTGATATTTTATTTATAGTATATAATATATATTTGGTGAAATTTCATATTTTATATACCGTATATAATATATATTTGGTGTACTTTCATATTTTATGTACAGTATATAGTATATATTTGGTGACATTTGATATTTTATGTACAGTATATAATATATATTTTTGAAATTTTATATTTTATGTACAGTATATAATATATATTTGGTGTAATTTCATATTTTGTGTACAGTATATAGTATATATTTGGTGACTTTTGACATTTTATATACAGTATATAATATATATTTGTTGAAATTTGATATCTTATGTACAGTATATAATATATATTTTTTGAAATTTTATATTTTATGTACAGTATATAATATATATTTGGTGTACTTTCATATTTTATGAACAGTATATAGTATATATTTGGTGACATTTGATATTTTATGTACAGTGTATAATATATATTTGGTGAAATTTTATATTTTATGTACAGTATATAATACATATTTGGTGTAATTTCATATTTTATGTACAGTATATAGTATATATTTGGTGACATTTGATATTTCATATACAATATATAATATATATTTGTTGAAATTTGATATTTTATGTACAGTATACAATATATATTTGGTGAAATTTTATATTTTATGTACAGCATATAAGATATATTTGGTGTACTTTCATATTTTATGTACAGTATATAGTATATATTTGGTGACATTTGATATTTTATGTACAATAAATAAGATATGTTTCCTGAAATTTGATATTTTATGTACAGTATATACTATATATTTGGTGAAATTTTATATTTTATGTACAGTATATAAGATATATTTGGTGTACTTTCATATTTTATGTACAGTATATAGTATATATTTGGTGACATTTGATATTTTATGTACAGTATATAATATATATTTGTTGAAATTTGATATTTTATTTATAGTATATAATATATATTTGGTGAAATTTCATATTTTATATACCGTATATAATATATATTTGGTGTTCTTTCATATTTTATGTACAGTATATAGTATATATTTGGTGTCATTTGATATTTTATGTACAGTATATAATATATATTTTTTGAAATTTTATATTTTATGTACAGTATATAATATATATTTGGTGTACTTTCATATTTTGTGTACAGTATATAGTATATATTTGGTGACTTGACATTTTATATACAGTATATAATATATACTTGTTGAAATTTGATATCTTATGTACAGTATATAATATATATTTTTTGAAATTTTATATTTTATGTACAGTATATAAGATATATTTGGTGTACTTTCATATTTTATGTACAGTATATAGTATATATTTGGTGACATTTGATATTTTATGTACAGTGTATAATACATATTTGGTGAAATTTTATATTTTATGTACAGTATATAATATATATTTGGTGTACTTTCATATTTTATGTACAGTATATAGTGTATATTTGGTGACATTTGATATTTTATATACAATAAATAAGATATGTTTCTTGAAATTTGATATTTTATGTACAGTATATACTATATATTTGGTGAAATTTGACATTATAGGTACAGTATATAATATATGTTTGGTGAAATTTGATATTTTATATACAGTATATAATATATATTTGGTGAAATTTGATATTTTATGTACAGTATATAATATATATTTTTTGAAATTTTATATTTTATGTACAGTATATAAGATATATTTGGTGGACTTTCATATTTTATGTACAGTATATAGTATATATTTGGTGACCTTTGATATTTTATGTACAGTGTATAATATATATTTGGTGAAATTTTATATTTTATGTACAGTATATAATACATATTTGGTGTACTTTCATATTTTATGTACAGTATATAGTATATATTTGGTGACATTTGATATTTTAAATACAATATATAATATATATTTGTGGAAATTTGATATTTTATGTACAGTATATAATATATATTTGGTGAAATTTTATATTTTATGTACAGTATATAAGATATATTTGGTGTACTTTCATATTTTATGTACAGTATATAGTATATATTTGGTGACATTTGATATTTTATGTACAATAAATAAGATATGTTTCCTGAAATTTGATATTTTATGTACAGTATATACTATGTATTTGGTGAAATTTTATATTTTATGTACAGTATATAAGATATATTTGGTGTACTTTCATATTTTATGTACAGTATATAGTATATATTTGGTGACATTTGATATTTTATGTACAGTATATAATATATATTTGTTGAAATTTGATATTTTATTTATAGTATATAATATATATTTGGTGAAATTTCATATTTTATATACCGTATATAATATATATTTGGTGTACTTTCATATTTTATGTACAGTATATAGTATATATTTGGTGACATTTGATATTTTATGTACAGTATATAATATATATTTTTTGAAATTTTATATTTTATGTACAGTATATAATATATATTTGGTGTAATTTCATATTTTGTGTACAGTATATAGTATATATTTGGTGACTTTTGACATTTTATATACAGTATATAAAATATATTTGTTGAAATTTGATATCTTATGTACAGTATATAATATATATTTTTTGAAATTTTATATTTTATGTACAGTATATAATATATATTTGGTGTACTTTCATATTTTATGAACAGTATATAGTATATATTTGGTGACATTTGATATTTTATGTACAGTGTATAATATATATTTGGTGAAATTTTATATTTTATGTACAGTATATAATACATATTTGGTGTAATTTCATATTTTATGTACAGTATATAGTATATATTTGGTGACATTTGATATTTCATATACAATATATAATATATATTTGTTGAAATTTGACATTTTATGTACAGTATATAATATATATTTGGTGAAATTTTATATTTTATGTACAGCATATAAGATATATTTGGTGTACTTTCATATTTTATGTACAGTATATAGTATATATTTGGTGACATTTGATATTTTATGTACAATAAATAAGATATGTTTCCTGAAATTTGATATTTTATGTACAGTATATACTATATATTTGGTGAAATTTTATATTTTATGTACAGTATATAAGATATATTTGGTGTACTTTCATATTTTATGTACAGTATATAGTATATATTTGGTGACATTTGATATTTTATGTACAGTATATAATATATATTTGTTGAAATTTGATATTTTATTTATAGTATATAATATATATTTGGTGAAATTTCATATTTTATATACCGTATATAATATATATTTGGTGTTCTTTCATATTTTATGTACAGTATATAGTATATATTTGGTGACATTTGATATTTTATGTACAGTATATAATATATATTTTTTGAAATTTTATATTTTATGTACAGTATATAATATATATTTGGTGTACTTTCATATTTTGTGTACAGTATATAGTATATATTTGGTGACTTGACATTTTATATACAGTATATAATATATACTTGTTGAAATTTGATATCTTATGTACAGTATATAATATATATTTTTTGAAATTTTATATTTTATGTACAGTATGTAATATATATTTCGTGTACTTTCATATTTTATGTACAGTATATAGTATATATTTGGTGACATTTGATATTTTATGTACAGTGTATAATATATATTTGGTGAAATTTTATATTTTATGTACAGTATATAATATATATTTGGTGTACTTTCATATTTTATGTACAGTATATAGTGTATATTTGGTGACATTTGATATTTTATATACAATAAATAAGATATGTTTCTTGAAATTTGATATTTTATGTACAGTATATACTATATATTTGGTGAAATTTGACATTATAGGTACAGTATATAATATATGTTTGGTGAAATTTGGTATTTTATATACAGTATATAATATATATTTGGTGAAATTTGATATTTTATGTACAGTATATAATATATATTTTTTGAAATTTTATATATTATGTACAGTATATAATATATATTTGGTGGACTTTCATATTTTATGTACAGTATATAGTATATATTTGGTGACCTTTGATATTTTATGTACAGTGTATAATATATATTTGGTGAAATTTTATATTTTATGTACAGTATATAATACATATTTGGTGTACTTTCATATTTTATGTACAGTATATAGTATATATTTGGTGACATTTTATATTTTATATACAATATATAATATATATTTCTTGTAATTTGATATTTTATGTACAGTATATAATATATATTTGGTGAAATTTTATATTTTATGTACAGTATATAAGATATATTTGGTGTACTTTCATATTTTATGTACAGTATATAGTATATATTTGGTGACATTTGATATTTTATGTACAGTAAATAAGATATGTTTCGTGAAATTTGATATTTTATGTACAGTATATACTATATATTTGGTGAAATTTTATATTTTATGTACAGTATATAAGATATATTTGGTGTACTTTCATATTTTATGTACAGTATATAGTATATATTTGGTGACATTTGATATTTTATGTACAATAAATAAGATATGTTTCCTGAAATTTGATATTTTATGTACAGTATATACTATGTATTTGGTGAAATTTTATATTTTATGTACAGTATATAAGATATATTTGGTGTAATTTCATATTTTATGTACAGTATATAGTATATATTTGGTGACATTTGATATTTTATGTACAGTGTATAATATATATTTGGTGAAATTTTATATTTTATGTGCAGTATATAATACATATTTGGTGTAATTTCATATTTTATGTACAGTATATAGTATATATTTGGTGACATTTCATATTTTATATACAGTATATAATATATATTTTTTGAAATTTTATATTTTATGTACAGTATATAATATATATTTGGTGTACTTTCATATTTTATGTACAGTATATAGTATATATTTGATGACATTTGATATTTTATGTACAGTGTATAATATATATTTGGTGAAATTTTATATTTTATGTACAGTATATGATATATATTTGGTGTACTTTCATATTTTATGTACAGTATATAGTATATATTTGGTGACATTTGATATTTTATGTTCAGTGTATAATATATATTTGGTGAAATTTTATATTTTATGTACACTATATAATATATATTTGGTGTACTTTCACATTTAATGTACAGTATATAGTGTATATTTGGCGACATTTGATATTTGATATACAGTACATAATATATATTTGTTGAAATTTGATATTTTTTGTACAGTATGTAATATATATTTTTTGAAATTTTATATTTTATGTACAGTATATAATATATATTTGGTGTACTTTCATATTTTGTGTACAGTATATAGTATATATTTGGTGACTTTTGACATTTTATATACAGTATATAATATATATTTGTTGAAATTTGATATCTTATGTACAGTATATAATATATATTTTTTGAAATTTTATATTTTATGTACAGTATATAATATATATTTGGTGTACTTTCATATTTTATGTACAGTACATAGTATATATTTGGTGACATTTGATATTTTATGTACAGTGTATAATATATATTTGGTGAAATTTTATATTTTATGTACAGTATATAATATGCATTTGGTGTACTTTCATATTTTATTTACAGTATATAGTGTATATTTGGTGACATTTGATATTTTATATACAATAAATAAGATATGTTTCTTGAAATTTTATATTTTATGTACAGTATATACTGTATATTTAGTGAAATTTGACATTATAGGTACAGTATATAATATATGTTTGGTTAAATTTGATATTTTATATACATTATATAATATATATTTGGTGAAATTTGATATTTTATGTACAGTATATAATATATATTTTTTGAAATTTTATATTTTATGTACAGTATATAATATATATTTGGTGGACTTTCATATTTTATGTACAGTATATAGTATATATTTGGTGACCTTTGATATTTTATGTACAGTGAATAATATATATTTGGTGAAATTTTATATTTTATGTACAGTATATAATATATATTTGGTGTACTTTCATATTTTATGTACAGTATATAGTATATATTTGGTGACATTTGATATTTTATATACAATATATAATATATATTTGTTGAAATTTGATATTTTATGTACAGTATATAATATATATTTGGTGAAATTTTATATTTTATGTACAGCATATAAGATATATTTGGTGTAATTTCATATTTTATGTACAGTATATAGTATATATTTGGTGACATTTGATATTTTATATACAATAAATAAGATATGTTTCTTGAAATTTGATATTTTATGTACAGTATATACTATATATTTGGTGAAATTTTATATTTTATGTACAGTATATAAGATATATTTGGTGTACTTTCATATTTTATGTACAGTATATAGTATATATTTGGTGACATTTGATATTTTATGTACAGTATATAATATATATTTGTTGAAATTTGATATTTTATGTATAGTGTATAATATATATTTGGTGAAATTTCATATTTTATATACCGTATATAATATATATTTGGTGTACTTTCATATTTTATGTACAGTATATAGTATATATTTGGTGACATTTGATATTTTATGTACAGTATATAATATATATTTGGTGAAATTTTATATTTTATGTACAGTATATAATATATATTTGGTGTACTTTCATATTTTGTGTACAGTATATAGTGTATATTTGGTGACATTTGATATTTTATATACAATAAATAGGATATGTTTCTTGAAATTTGATATTTTATGTACAGTATATACTATATATTTGGTGAAATTTGACATTATAGGTACAGTATAAAATATATGTTTGGTGAAATTAGATATTTTATATACAGTATATAATATATATTTGGTGAAATTTGATATTTTATGTACAGTATATAATATATATTTTTTGAAATTTTATATTTTATGTACAGTATATAATATATATTTGGTGGACTTTCATATTTTATGTACAGTATATAGTATATATTTGGTGACATTTGATATTTTATATACAGTATATAATATATATTTGTTAAAATTTGATATTTTATGTACAGTATATTATATATATTTTTTGAAATTTTATATTTTATGTACAGTATATAATATATATTTGGTGTACTTTCATATTTTATGTACGGTACATAGTATATATTTGGTGACCTTTGATATTTTATGTACAGTGTATAATATATATTTGGTGCAATTTTATATTTTATGTACAGTATATAATATATATTTGGTGTACTTTCATATTTTATGTACAGTATATAGTATATATTTGGTGACATTTGATATTTTATATACAATAAAAGATATTCTTGAAATTTGATATTTTATGTACAGTATATACTATATGTTTGGTGAAATTTGATATTATAGGTACAGTATATAATATATATTAGGTGAAATTTGATATTTTATATACAGTATATAATATATATTTGGTGAAATTTGATATTTTATGTACAGTATATAATATATATTTTTTGAAATTTTATATTTTATGTACAGTATATAATATATATTTGGTGTACTTTCATATTTTATGTACAGTATATAGTATATATTTGGTGACATTTGATATTTTATGTACAGTGTATAATATATATTTGGTGAAATTTCATATTTTATGTACAGTATATAATATATATTTGGTGTACTTTCATATTTAATGTACAGTATATAGTATATATTTGGTGACATTTGATATTTTATATACAATATATAATATATATTTGTGGAAATTTGATATTTTATGTACAGTATATAATATATATTTGGTGAAATTTTATATTTTATGTACAGTATATAAGATATGTTTGGTGTACTTTCATATTTTATGTACAGTATATAGTATATATTTGGTGACATTTGATATATATTTTATATACCGTATATAATATATATTTGGTGTACTTTCATATTTTATGTACAGTATATAGTGTATATTTGGTGACATTTGATATTTTATATACAATAAATAACATATGTTTCTTGAAATTTGATATTTTATGTACAGTATATACTATATATTTGGTGAAATTTGACATTATAGGTACAGTATAAAATATATGTTTGGTGAAATTAGATATTTTATATACAGTATATAATATATATTTGGTGAAATTTGATATTTTATGTACAGTATATAATATATATTTTTTGAAATTTTATATTTTATGTACAGTATATAATATATATTTGGTGGACTTTCATATTTTATGTACAGTATATAGTATATATTTGGTGACATTTGATATTTTATATACAGTATATAATATATATTTGTTAAAATTTGATATTTTATGTACAGTATATTATATATATTTTTTTAAAATTTTATATTTTATGTACAGTATATAATATATATTTGGTGTACTTTCATATTTTATGTACGGTACATAGTATATATTTGGTGACCTTTGATATTTTATGTACAGTGTATAATATATATTTGGTGCAATTTTATATTTTATGTACAGTATATAATATATATTTGGTGTACTTTCATATTTTATGTACAGTATATAGTATATATTTGGTGACATTTGATATTTTATATACAATAAAAGATATTCTTGAAATTTGATATTTTATGTACAGTATATACTATATGTTTGGTGAAATTTGATATTATAGGTACAGTATATAATATATATTAGGTGAAATTTGATATTTTATATACAGTATATAATATATATTTGGTGAAATTTGATATTTTATGTACAGTATATAATATATATTTTTTGAAATTTTATATTTTATGTACAGTATATAATATATATTTGGTGTACTTTCATATTTTATGTACAGTATATAGTATATATTTGGTGACATTTGATATTTTATGTACAGTGTATAATATATATTTGGTGAAATTTCATATTTTATGTACAGTATATAATATATATTTGGTGTACTTTCATATTTAATGTACAGTATATAGTATATATTTGGTGACATTTGATATTTTATATACAATATATAATATATATTTGTGGAAATTTGATATTTTATGTACAGTATATAATATATATTTGGTGAAATTTTATATTTTATGTACAGTATATAAGATATGTTTGGTGTACTTTCATATTTTATGTACAGTATATAGTATATATTTGGTGACATTTGATATATATTTTATATACCGTATATAATATATATTTGGTGTACTTTCATATTTTATGTACAGTATATAGTGTATATTTGGTGACATTTGATATTTTATATACAATAAATAACATATGTTTCTTGAAATTTGATATTTTATGTACAGTATATACTATATATTTGGTGAAATTTGACATTATAGGTACAGTATATAATATATGTTTGGTGAAATTTGATATTTTATATACAGTATATAATATATATTTGGTGAAATTTGATATTTTATGTACAGTATATAATATATATTTTTTGAAATTTTATATTTTATGTACAGTATATAATATATATTTGGTGGACTTTCATATTTTATGTACAGTATATAGTATATATTTGGTGACCTTTGATATTTTATGTACTGTGAATAATATATATTTGGTGTAATTTTATATTTTATGTACAGTATATAATACATATTTGGTGTACTTTCATATTTTATGTACAGTATATAGTATATATTTGGTGACATTTGATATTTTATATACAATATATAATATACATTTGTTGAAATTTGATATTTTATGTACAGTATATAATATATATTTGGTGAAATTTTATATTTTATGTACAGTATATAAGATATATTTGGTGTAATTTCATATTTTATGTACAGTATATAGTATATATTTGGTGACATTTGATATTTTATATACAATAAATAAGATATGTTTCTTGAAATTTGATATTTTATGTACAGTATATACTATATATTTGGTGAAATTTTATATTTTATGTACAGTATATAAGATATATTTGGTGTACTTTCATATTTTATGTACAGTATATAGTATATATTTGGTGACATTTGATATTTTATGTACAGTATATAATATATATTTGTTGAAATTTGATATTTTATGTATAGTATAAAATATATATTTGGTGAAATTTCATATTTTATATACCGTATATAATATATATTTGGTGTACTTTCATATTTTATGTACAGTATATAGTATATATTTGGTGACATTTGATATTTTATGTACAGTATATAATATATATTTGGTGAAATTTTATATTTTATGTACAGTATATAATATATATTTGGTGTACTTTCATATTTTGTGTACAGTATATAGTGTATATTTGGTGACATTTGATATTTTATATACAATAAATAGGATATGTTTCTTGAAATTTGATATTTTATGTACAGTATATACTATATATTTGGTGAAATTTGATATTATAGGTACAGTATAAAATATATGTTTGGTGAAATTAGATATTTTATATACAGTATATAATATATATTTGGTGAAATTTGATATTTTATGTACAGTATATAATATATATTTTTTGAAATTTTATATTTTATGTACAGTATATAATATATATTTGGTGGACTTTCATATTTTATGTACAGTATATAGTATATATTTGGTGACATTTGATATTTTATATACAGTATATAATATATATTTGTTAAAATTTGATATTTTATGTACAGTATATTATATATATTTTTTTAAAATTTTATATTTTATGTACAGTATATAATATATATTTGGTGTACTTTCATATTTTATGTACGGTACATAGTATATATTTGGTGACCTTTGATATTTTATGTACAGTGTATAATATATATTTGGTGCAATTTTATATTTTATGTACAGTATATAATATATATTTGGTGTACTTTCATATTTTATGTACAGTATATAGTATATATTTGGTGACATTTGATATTTTATATACAATAAAAGATATTCTTGAAATTTGATATTTTATGTACAGTATATACTATATGTTTGGTGAAATTTGATATTATAGGTACAGTATATAATATATATTAGGTGAAATTTGATATTTTATATACAGTATATAATATATATTTGGTGAAATTTGATATTTTATGTACAGTATATAATATATATTTTTTGAAATTTTATATTTTATGTACAGTATATAATATATATTTGGTGTACTTTCATATTTTATGTACAGTATATAGTATATATTTGGTGACATTTGATATTTTATGTACAGTGTATAATATATATTTGGTGAAATTTCATATTTTATGTACAGTATATAATATATATTTGGTGTACTTTCATATTTAATGTACAGTATATAGTATATATTTGGTGACATTTGATATTTTATATACAATATATAATATATATTTGTGGAAATTTGATATTTTATGTACAGTATATAATATATATTTGGTGAAATTTTATATTTTATGTACAGTATATAAGATATGTTTGGTGTACTTTCATATTTTATGTACAGTATATAGTATATATTTGGTGACATTTGATATATATTTTATATACCGTATATAATATATATTTGGTGTACTTTCATATTTTATGTACAGTATATAGTGTATATTTGGTGACATTTGATATTTTATATACAATAAATAACATATGTTTCTTGAAATTTGATATTTTATGTACAGTATATACTATATATTTGGTGAAATTTGACATTATAGGTACAGTATATAATATATGTTTGGTGAAATTTGATATTTTATATACAGTATATAATATATATTTGGTGAAATTTGATATTTTATGTACAGTATATAATATATATTTTTTGAAATTTTATATTTTATGTACAGTATATAATATATATTTGGTGGACTTTCATATTTTATGTACAGTATATAGTATATATTTGGTGACCTTTGATATTTTATGTACTGTGAATAATATATATTTGGTGTAATTTTATATTTTATGTACAGTATATAATACATATTTGGTGTACTTTCATATTTTATGTACAGTATATAGTATATATTTGGTGACATTTGATATTTTATATACAATATATAATATACATTTGTTGAAATTTGATATTTTATGTACAGTATATAATATATATTTGGTGAAATTTTATATTTTATGTACAGTATATAAGATATATTTGGTGTAATTTCATATTTTATGTACAGTATATAGTATATATTTGGTGACATTTGATATTTTATATACAATAAATAAGATATGTTTCTTGAAATTTGATATTTTATGTACAGTATATACTATATATTTGGTGAAATTTTATATTTTATGTACAGTATATAATACATATTTGGTGTACTTTCATATTTTATGTACAGTATATAGTATATATTTGGTGACATTTGATATTTTATATACAATATATAATATACATTTGTTGAAATTTGATATTTTATGTAGAGTATATAATATATATTTGGTGAAATTTTATATTTTATGTAGAGTATATAAGATATATTTGGTGTAATTTCATATTTTATGTACAGTATATAGTATATATTTGGTGACATTTGATATTTTATATACAATAAATAAGATATGTTTCTTGAAATTTGATATTTTATGTACAGTATATACTATATATTTGGTGAAATTTTATATTTTATGTACAGTATATAAGATATATTTGGTGTACTTTCATATTTTATGTACAGTATATAGTATATATTTGGTGACATTTGATATTTTATGTACAGTATATAATATATATTTGTTGAAATTTGATATTTTATGTATAGTATAAAATATATATTTGGTGAAATTTCATATTTTATATACCGTATATAATATATATTTGGTGTACTTTCATATTTTATGTACAGTATATAGTATATATTTGGTGACATTTGATATTTTATGTACAGTATATAATATATATTTGGTGAAATTTTATATTTTATGTACAGTATATAATATATATTTGGTGTACTTTCATATTTTGTGTACAGTATATAGTGTATATTTGGTGACATTTGATATTTTATATACAATAAATAGGATATGTTTCTTGAAATTTGATATTTTATGTACAGTATATACTATATATTTGGTGAAATTTGATATTATAGGTACAGTATAAAATATATGTTTGGTGAAATTAGATATTTTATATACAGTATATAATATATATTTGGTGAAATTTGATATTTTATGTACAGTATATAATATATATTTTTTGAAATTTTATATTTTATGTACAGTATATAATATATATTTGGTGGACTTTCATATTTTATGTACAGTATATAGTATATATTTGGTGACATTTGATATTTTATATACAGTATATAATATATATTTGTTAAAATTTGATATTTTATGTACAGTATATTATATATATTTTTTGAAATTTTATATTTTATGTACAGTATATAATATATATTTGGTGTACTTTCATATTTTATGTACGGTACATAGTATATATTTGGTGACCTTTGATATTTTATGTACAGTGTATAATATATATTTGGTGCAATTTTATATTTTATGTACAGTATATAATATATATTTGGTGTACTTTCATATTTTATGTACAGTATATAGTATATATTTGGTGACATTTGATATTTTATATACAATAAAAGATATTCTTGAAATTTGATATTTTATGTACAGTATATACTATATGTTTGGTGAAATTTGATATTATAGGTACAGTATAAAATATATATTAGGTGAAATTTGATATTTTATATACAGTATATAATATATATTTGGTGAAATTTGATATTTTATGTACAGTATATAATATATATTTTTTGAAATTTTATATTTTATGTACAGTATATAATATATATTTGGTGTACTTTCATATTTTATGTACAGTATATAGTATATATTTGGTGACATTTGATATTTTATGTACAGTGTATAATATATATTTGGTGAAATTTCATATTTTATGTACAGTATATAATATATATTTGGTGTACTTTCATATTTAATGTACAGTATATAGTATATATTTGGTGACATTTGATATTTTATATACAATATATAATATATATTTGTGGAAATTTGATATTTTATGTACAGTATATAATATATATTTGGTGAAATTTTATATTTTATGTACAGTATATAAGATATGTTTGGTGTACTTTCATATTTTATGTACAGTATATAGTATATATTTGGTGACATTTGATATATATTTTATATACCGTATATAATATATATTTGGTGTACTTTCATATTTTATGTACAGTATATAGTGTATATTTGGTGACATTTGATATTTTATATACAATAAATAACATATGTTTCTTGAAATTTGATATTTTATGTACAGTATATACTATATATTTGGTGAAATTTGACATTATAGGTACAGTATATAATATATGTTTGGTGAAATTTGATATTTTATATACAGTATATAATATATATTTGGTGAAATTTGATATTTTATGTACAGTATATAATATATATTTTTTGAAATTTTATATTTTATGTACAGTATATAATATATATTTGGTGGACTTTCATATTTTATGTACAGTATATAGTATATATTTGGTGACCTTTGATATTTTATGTACCGTGAATAATATATATTTGGTGTAATTTTATATTTTATGTACAGTATATAATACATATTTGGTGTACTTTCATATTTTATGTACAGTATATAGTATATATTTGGTGACATTTGATATTTTATATACAATATATAATATACATTTGTTGAAATTTGATATTTTATGTAGAGTATATAATATATATTTGGTGAAATTTTATATTTTATGTACAGTATATAAGATATATTTGGTGTAATTTCATATTTTATGTACAGTATATAGTATATATTTGGTGACATTTGATATTTTATATACAATAAATAAGATATGTTTCTTGAAATTTGATATTTTATGTACAGTATATACTATATATTTGGTGAAATTTTATATTTTATGTACAGTATATAAGATATATTTGGTGTACTTTCATATTTTATGTACAGTATATAGTATATATTTGGTGACATTTGATATTTTATGTACAGTATATAATATATATTTGTTGAAATTTGATATTTTATGTATAGTATAAAATATATATTTGGTGAAATTTCATATTTTATATACCGTATATAATATATATTTGGTGTACTTTCATATTTTATGTACAGTATATAGTATATATTTGGTGACATTTGATATTTTATGTACAGTATATAATATATATTTGGTGAAATTTTATATTTTATGTACAGTATATAATATATATTTGGTGTACTTTCATATTTTGTGTACAGTATATAGTGTATATTTGGTGACATTTGATATTTTATATACAATAAATAGGATATGTTTCTTGAAATTTGATATTTTATGTACAGTATATACTATATATTTGGTGAAATTTGATATTATAGGTACAGTATAAAATATATGTTTGGTGAAATTAGATATTTTATATACAGTATATAATATATATTTGGTGAAATTTGATATTTTATGTACAGTATATAATATATATTTTTTGAAATTTTATATTTTATGTACAGTATATAATATATATTTGGTGGACTTTCATATTTTATGTACAGTATATAGTATATATTTGGTGACATTTGATATTTTATATACAGTATATAATATATATTTGTTAAAATTTGATATTTTATGTACAGTATATTATATATATTTTTTGAAATTTTATATTTTATGTACAGTATATAATATATATTTGGTGTACTTTCATATTTTATGTACGGTACATAGTATATATTTGGTGACCTTTGATATTTTATGTACAGTGTATAATATATATTTGGTGCAATTTTATATTTTATGTACAGTATATAATATATATTTGGTGTACTTTCATATTTTATGTACAGTATATAGTATATATTTGGTGACATTTGATATTTTATATACAATAAAAGATATTCTTGAAATTTGATATTTTATGTACAGTATATACTATATGTTTGGTGAAATTTGATATTATAGGTACAGTATAAAATATATATTAGGTGAAATTTGATATTTTATATACAGTATATAATATATATTTGGTGAAATTTGATATTTTATGTACAGTATATAATATATATTTTTTGAAATTTTATATTTTATGTACAGTATATAATATATATTTGGTGTACTTTCATATTTTATGTACAGTATATAGTATATATTTGGTGACATTTGATATTTTATGTACAGTGTATAATATATATTTGGTGAAATTTCATATTTTATGTACAGTATATAATATATATTTGGTGTACTTTCATATTTAATGTACAGTATATAGTATATATTTGGTGACATTTGATATTTTATATACAATATATAATATATATTTGTGGAAATTTGATATTTTATGTACAGTATATAATATATATTTGGTGAAATTTTATATTTTATGTACAGTATATAAGATATGTTTGGTGTACTTTCATATTTTATGTACAGTATATAGTATATATTTGGTGACATTTGATATATATTTTATATACCGTATATAATATATATTTGGTGTACTTTCATATTTTATGTACAGTATATAGTGTATATTTGGTGACATTTGATATTTTATATACAATAAATAACATATGTTTCTTGAAATTTGATATTTTATGTACAGTATATACTATATATTTGGTGAAATTTGACATTATAGGTACAGTATATAATATATGTTTGGTGAAATTTGATATTTTATATACAGTATATAATATATATTTGGTGAAATTTGATATTTTATGTACAGTATATAATATATATTTTTTGAAATTTTATATTTTATGTACAGTATATAATATATATTTGGTGGACTTTCATATTTTATGTACAGTATATAGTATATATTTGGTGACCTTTGATATTTTATGTACCGTGAATAATATATATTTGGTGTAATTTTATATTTTATGTACAGTATATAATACATATTTGGTGTACTTTCATATTTTATGTACAGTATATAGTATATATTTGGTGACATTTGATATTTTATATACAATATATAATATACATTTGTTGAAATTTGATATTTTATGTAGAGTATATAATATATATTTGGTGAAATTTTATATTTTATGTACAGTATATAAGATATATTTGGTGTAATTTCATATTTTATGTACAGTATATAGTATATATTTGGTGACATTTGATATTTTATATACAATAAATAAGATATGTTTCTTGAAATTTGATATTTTATGTACAGTATATACTATATATTTGGTGAAATTTTATATTTTATGTACAGTATATAAGATATATTTGGTGTACTTTCATATTTTATGTACAGTATATAGTATATATTTGGTGACATTTGATATTTTATGTACAGTATATAATATATATTTGTTGAAATTTGATATTTTATGTATAGTATAAAATATATATTTGGTGAAATTTCATATTTTATATACCGTATATAATATATATTTGGTGTACTTTCATATTTTATGTACAGTATATAGTATATATTTGGTGACATTTGATATTTTATGTACAGTATATAATATATATTTGGTGAAATTTTATATTTTATGTACAGTATATAATATATATTTGGTGTACTTTCATATTTTGTGTACAGTATATAGTGTATATTTGGTGACATTTGATATTTTATATACAATAAATAGGATATGTTTCTTGAAATTTGATATTTTATGTACAGTATATACTATATATTTGGTGAAATTTGATATTATAGGTACAGTATAAAATATATGTTTGGTGAAATTAGATATTTTATATACAGTATATAATATATATTTGGTGAAATTTGATATTTTATGTACAGTATATAATATATATTTTTTGAAATTTTATATTTTATGTACAGTATATAATATATATTTGGTGGACTTTCATATTTTATGTACAGTATATAGTATATATTTGGTGACATTTGATATTTTATATACAGTATATAATATATATTTGTTAAAATTTGATATTTTATGTACAGTATATTATATATATTTTTTGAAATTTTATATTTTATGTACAGTATATAATATATATTTGGTGTACTTTCATATTTTATGTACGGTACATAGTATATATTTGGTGACCTTTGATATTTTATGTACAGTGTATAATATATATTTGGTGCAATTTTATATTTTATGTACAGTATATAATATATATTTGGTGTACTTTCATATTTTATGTACAGTATATAGTATATATTTGGTGACATTTGATATTTTATATACAATAAAAGATATTCTTGAAATTTGATATTTTATGTACAGTATATACTATATGTTTGGTGAAATTTGATATTATAGGTACAGTATAAAATATATATTAGGTGAAATTTGATATTTTATATACAGTATATAATATATATTTGGTGAAATTTGATATTTTATGTACAGTATATAATATATATTTTTTGAAATTTTATATTTTATGTACAGTATATAATATATATTTGGTGTACTTTCATATTTTATGTACAGTATATAGTATATATTTGGTGACATTTGATATTTTATGTACAGTGTATAATATATATTTGGTGAAATTTCATATTTTATGTACAGTATATAATATATATTTGGTGTACTTTCATATTTAATGTACAGTATATAGTATATATTTGGTGACATTTGATATTTTATATACAATATATAATATATATTTGTGGAAATTTGATATTTTATGTACAGTATATAATATATATTTGGTGAAATTTTATATTTTATGTACAGTATATAAGATATGTTTGGTGTACTTTCATATTTTATGTACAGTATATAGTATATATTTGGTGACATTTGATATATATTTTATATACCGTATATAATATATATTTGGTGTACTTTCATATTTTATGTACAGTATATAGTGTATATTTGGTGACATTTGATATTTTATATACAATAAATAACATATGTTTCTTGAAATTTGATATTTTATGTACAGTATATACTATATATTTGGTGAAATTTGACATTATAGGTACAGTATATAATATATGTTTGGTGAAATTTGATATTTTATATACAGTATATAATATATATTTGGTGAAATTTGATATTTTATGTACAGTATATAATATATATTTTTTGAAATTTTATATTTTATGTACAGTATATAATATATATTTGGTGGACTTTCATATTTTATGTACAGTATATAGTATATATTTGGTGACCTTTGATATTTTATGTACTGTGAATAATATATATTTGGTGTAATTTTATATTTTATGTACAGTATATAATACATATTTGGTGTACTTTCATATTTTATGTACAGTATATAGTATATATTTGGTGACATTTGATATTTTATATACAATATATAATATACATTTGTTGAAATTTGATATTTTATGTAGAGTATATAATATATATTTGGTGAAATTTTATATTTTATGTACAGTATATAAGATATATTTGGTGTAATTTCATATTTTATGTACAGTATATAGTATATATTTGGTGACATTTGATATTTTATATACAATAAATAAGATATGTTTCTTGAAATTTGATATTTTATGTACAGTATATACTATATATTTGGTGAAATTTTATATTTTATGTACAGTATATAAGATATATTTGGTGTACTTTCATATTTTATGTACAGTATATAGTATATATTTGGTGACATTTGATATTTTATGTACAGTATATAATATATATTTGTTGAAATTTGATATTTTATGTATAGTATAAAATATATATTTGGTGAAATTTCATATTTTATATACCGTATATAATATATATTTGGTGTACTTTCATATTTTATGTACAGTATATAGTATATATTTGGTGACATTTGATATTTTATGTACAGTATATAATATATATTTGGTGAAATTTTATATTTTATGTACAGTATATAATATATATTTGGTGTACTTTCATATTTTGTGTACAGTATATAGTGTATATTTGGTGACATTTGATATTTTATATACAATAAATAGGATATGTTTCTTGAAATTTGATATTTTATGTACAGTATATACTATATATTTGGTGAAATTTGATATTATAGGTACAGTATAAAATATATGTTTGGTGAAATTAGATATTTTATATACAGTATATAATATATATTTGGTGAAATTTGATATTTAATGTACACTATATAATATATATTTTTTGAAATTTTATATTTTATGTACAGTATATAATATATATTTGGTGGACTTTCATATTTTATGTACAGTATATAGTATATATTTGGTGACATTTGATATTTTATATACAGTATATAATATATATTTGTTAAAATTTGATATTTTATGTACAGTATATTATATATATTTTTTGAAATTTTATATTTTATGTACAGTATATAATATATATTTGGTGTACTTTCATATTTTATGTACGGTACATAGTATATATTTGGTGACCTTTGATATTTTATGTACAGTGTATAATATATATTTGGTGCAATTTTATATTTTATGTACAGTATATAATATATATTTGGTGTACTTTCATATTTTATGTACAGTATATAGTATATATTTGGTGACATTTGATATTTTATATACAATAAAAGATATTCTTGAAATTTGATATTTTATGTACAGTATATACTATATGTTTGGTGAAATTTGATATTATAGGTACAGTATAAAATATATATTAGGTGAAATTTGATATTTTATATACAGTATATAATATATATTTGGTGAAATTTGATATTTTATGTACAGTATATAATATATATTTTTTGAAATTTTATATTTTATGTACAGTATATAATATATATTTGGTGTACTTTCATATTTTATGTACAGTATATAGTATATATTTGGTGACATTTGATATTTTATGTACAGTGTATAATATATATTTGGTGAAATTTCATATTTTATGTACAGTATATAATATATATTTGGTGTACTTTCATATTTAATGTACAGTATATAGTATATATTTGGTGACATTTGATATTTTATATACAATATATAATATATATTTGTGGAAATTTGATATTTTATGTACAGTATATAATATATATTTGGTGAAATTTTATATTTTATGTACAGTATATAAGATATGTTTGGTGTACTTTCATATTTTATGTACAGTATATAGTATATATTTGGTGACATTTGATATATATTTTATATACCGTATATAATATATATTTGGTGTACTTTCATATTTTATGTACAGTATATAGTGTATATTTGGTGACATTTGATATTTTATATACAATAAATAACATATGTTTCTTGAAATTTGATATTTTATGTACAGTATATACTATATATTTGGTGAAATTTGACATTATAGGTACAGTATATAATATATGTTTGGGGAAATTTGATATTTTATATACAGTATATAATATATATTTGGTGAAATTTGATATTTTATGTACAGTATATAATATATATTTTTTGAAATTTTATATTTTATGTACAGTATATAATATATATTTGGTGGACTTTCATATTTTATGTACAGTATATAGTATATATTTGGTGACCTTTGATATTTTATGTACTGTGAATAATATATATTTGGTGTAATTTTATATTTTATGTACAGTATATAATACATATTTGGTGTACTTTCATATTTTATGTACAGTATATAGTATATATTTGGTGACATTTGATATTTTATATACAATATATAATATACATTTGTTGAAATTTGATATTTTATGTAGAGTATATAATATATATTTGGTGAAATTTTATATTTTATGTACAGTATATAAGATATATTTGGTGTAATTTCATATTTTATGTACAGTATATAGTATATATTTGGTGACATTTGATATTTTATATACAATAAATAAGATATGTTTCTTGAAATTTGATATTTTATGTACAGTATATACTATATATTTGGTGAAATTTTATATTTTATGTACAGTATATAAGATATATTTGGTGTACTTTCATATTTTATGTACAGTATATAGTATATATTTGGTGACATTTGATATTTTATGTACAGTATATAATATATATTTGTTGAAATTTGATATTTTATGTATAGTATAAAATATATATTTGGTGAAATTTCATATTTTATATACCGTATATAATATATATTTGGTGTACTTTCATATTTTATGTACAGTATATAGTATATATTTGGTGACATTTGATATTTTATGTACAGTATATAATATATATTTGGTGAAATTTTATATTTTATGTACAGTATATAATATATATTTGGTGTACTTTCATATTTTGTGTACAGTATATAGTGTATATTTGGTGACATTTGATATTTTATATACAATAAATAGGATATGTTTCTTGAAATTTGATATTTTATGTACAGTATATACTATATATTTGGTGAAATTTGATATTATAGGTACAGTATAAAATATATGTTTGGTGAAATTAGATATTTTATATACAGTATATAATATATATTTGGTGAAATTTGATATTTTATGTACAGTATATAATATATATTTTTTGAAATTTTATATTTTATGTACAGTATATAATATATATTTGGTGGACTTTCATATTTTATGTACAGTATATAGTATATATTTGGTGACATTTGATATTTTATATACAGTATATAATATATATTTGTTAAAATTTGATATTTTATGTACAGTATATTATATATATTTTTTGAAATTTTATATTTTATGTACAGTATATAATATATATTTGGTGTACTTTCATATTTTATGTACGGTACATAGTATATATTTGGTGACCTTTGATATTTTATGTACAGTGTATAATATATATTTGGTGCAATTTTATATTTTATGTACAGTATATAATATATATTTGGTGTACTTTCATATTTTATGTACAGTATATAGTATATATTTGGTGACATTTGATATTTTATATACAATAAAAGATATTCTTGAAATTTGATATTTTATGTACAGTATATACTATATGTTTGGTGAAATTTGATATTATAGGTACAGTATAAAATATATATTAGGTGAAATTTGATATTTTATATACAGTATATAATATATATTTGGTGAAATTTGATATTTTATGTACAGTATATAATATATATTTTTTGAAATTTTATATTTTATGTACAGTATATAATATATATTTGGTGTACTTTCATATTTTATGTACAGTATATAGTATATATTTGGAGACATTTGATATTTTATGTACAGTGTATAATATATATTTGGTGAAATTTCATATTTTATGTACAGTATATAATATATATTTGGTGTACTTTCATATTTAATGTACAGTATATAGTATATATTTGGTGACATTTGATATTTTATATACAATATATAATATATATTTGTGGAAATTTGATATTTTATGTACAGTATATAATATATATTTGGTGAAATTTTATATTTTATGTACAGTATATAAGATATGTTTGGTGTACTTTCATATTTTATGTACAGTATATAGTATATATTTGGTGACATTTGATATATATTTTATATACCGTATATAATATATATTTGGTGTACTTTCATATTTTATGTACAGTATATAGTGTATATTTGGTGACATTTGATATTTTATATACAATAAATAACATATGTTTCTTGAAATTTGATATTTTATGTACAGTATATACTATATATTTGGTGAAATTTGACATTATAGGTACAGTATATAATATATGTTTGGTGAAATTTGATATTTTATATACAGTATATAATATATATTTGGTGAAATTTGATATTTTATGTACAGTATATAATATATATTTTTTGAAATTTTATATTTTATGTACAGTATATAATATATATTTGGTGGACTTTCATATTTTATGTACAGTATATAGTATATATTTGGTGACCTTTGATATTTTATGTACTGTGAATAATATATATTTGGTGTAATTTTATATTTTATGTACAGTATATAATACATATTTGGTGTACTTTCATATTTTATGTACAGTATATAGTATATATTTGGTGACATTTGATATTTTATATACAATATATAATATACATTTGTTGAAATTTGATATTTTATGTAGAGTATATAATATATATTTGGTGAAATTTTATATTTTATGTAGAGTATATAAGATATATTTGGTGTAATTTCATATTTTATGTACAGTATATAGTATATATTTGGTGACATTTGATATTTTATATACAATAAATAAGATATGTTTCTTGAAATTTGATATTTTATGTACAGTATATACTATATATTTGGTGAAATTTTATATTTTATGTACAGTATATAAGATATATTTGGTGTACTTTCATATTTTATGTACAGTATATAGTATATATTTGGTGACATTTGATATTTTATGTACAGTATATAATATATATTTGTTGAAATTTGATATTTTATGTATAGTATAAAATATATATTTGGTGAAATTTCATATTTTATATACCGTATATAATATATATTTGGTGTACTTTCATATTTTATGTACAGTATATAGTATATATTTGGTGACATTTGATATTTTATGTACAGTATATAATATATATTTGGTGAAATTTTATATTTTATGTACAGTATATAATATATATTTGGTGTACTTTCATATTTTGTGTACAGTATATAGTGTATATTTGGTGACATTTGATATTTTATATACAATAAATAGGATATGTTTCTTGAAATTTGATATTTTATGTACAGTATATACTATATATTTGGTGAAATTTGATATTATAGGTACAGTATAAAATATATGTTTGGTGAAATTAGATATTTTATATACAGTATATAATATATATTTGGTGAAATTTGATATTTTATGTACAGTATATAATATATATTTTTTGAAATTTTATATTTTATGTACAGTATATAATATATATTTGGTGGACTTTCATATTTTATGTACAGTATATAGTATATATTTGGTGACATTTGATATTTTATATACAGTATATAATATATATTTGTTAAAATTTGATATTTTATGTACAGTATATTATATATATTTTTTGAAATTTTATATTTTATGTACAGTATATAATATATATTTGGTGTACTTTCATATTTTATGTACGGTACATAGTATATATTTGGTGACCTTTGATATTTTATGTACAGTGTATAATATATATTTGGTGCAATTTTATATTTTATGTACAGTATATAATATATATTTGGTGTACTTTCATATTTTATGTACAGTATATAGTATATATTTGGTGACATTTGATATTTTATATACAATAAAAGATATTCTTGAAATTTGATATTTTATGTACAGTATATACTATATGTTTGGTGAAATTTGATATTATAGGTACAGTATAAAATATATATTAGGTGAAATTTGATATTTTATATACAGTATATAATATATATTTGGTGAAATTTGATATTTTATGTACAGTATATAATATATATTTTTTGAAATTTTATATTTTATGTACAGTATATAATATATATTTGGTGTACTTTCATATTTTATGTACAGTATATAGTATATATTTGGTGACATTTGATATTTTATGTACAGTGTATAATATATATTTGGTGAAATTTCATATTTTATGTACAGTATATAATATATATTTGGTGTACTTTCATATTTAATGTACAGTATATAGTATATATTTGGTGACATTTGATATTTTATATACAATATATAATATATATTTGTGGAAATTTGATATTTTATGTACAGTATATAATATATATTTGGTGAAATTTTATATTTTATGTACAGTATATAAGATATGTTTGGTGTACTTTCATATTTTATGTACAGTATATAGTATATATTTGGTGACATTTGATATATATTTTATATACCGTATATAATATATATTTGGTGTACTTTCATATTTTATGTACAGTATATAGTGTATATTTGGTGACATTTGATATTTTATATACAATAAATAACATATGTTTCTTGAAATTTGATATTTTATGTACAGTATATACTATATATTTGGTGAAATTTGACATTATAGGTACAGTATATAATATATGTTTGGTGAAATTTGATATTTTATATACAGTATATAATATATATTTGGTGAAATTTGATATTTTATGTACAGTATATAATATATATTTTTTGAAATTTTATATTTTATGTACAGTATATAATATATATTTGGTGGACTTTCATATTTTATGTACAGTATATAGTATATATTTGGTGACCTTTGATATTTTATGTACTGTGAATAATATATATTTGGTGTAATTTTATATTTTATGTACAGTATATAATACATATTTGGTGTACTTTCATATTTTATGTACAGTATATAGTATATATTTGGTGACATTTGATATTTTATATACAATATATAATATACATTTGTTGAAATTTGATATTTTATGTAGAGTATATAATATATATTTGGTGAAATTTTATATTTTATGTACAGTATATAAGATATATTTGGTGTAATTTCATATTTTATGTACAGTATATAGTATATATTTGGTGACATTTGATATTTTATATACAATAAATAAGATATGTTTCTTGAAATTTGATATTTTATGTACAGTATATACTATATATTTGGTGAAATTTTATATTTTATGTACAGTATATAAGATATATTTGGTGTACTTTCATATTTTATGTACAGTATATAGTATATATTTGGTGACATTTGATATTTTATGTACAGTATATAATATATATTTGTTGAAATTTGATATTTTATGTATAGTATAAAATATATATTTGGTGAAATTTCATATTTTATATACCGTATATAATATATATTTGGTGTACTTTCATATTTTATGTACAGTATATAGTATATATTTGGTGACATTTGATATTTTATGTACAGTATATAATATATATTTGGTGAAATTTTATATTTTATGTACAGTATATAATATATATTTGGTGTACTTTCATATTTTGTGTACAGTATATAGTGTATATTTGGTGACATTTGATATTTTATATACAATAAATAGGATATGTTTCTTGAAATTTGATATTTTATGTACAGTATATACTATATATTTGGTGAAATTTGATATTATAGGTACAGTATAAAATATATGTTTGGTGAAATTATATATTTTATATACAGTATATAATATATATTTGGTGAAATTTGATATTTTATGTACAGTATATAATATATATTTTTTGAAATTTTATATTTTATGTACAGTATATAATATATATTTGGTGGACTTTCATATTTTATGTACAGTATATAGTATATATTTGGTGACATTTGATATTTTATATACAGTATATAATATATATTTGTTAAAATTTGATATTTTATGTACAGTATATTATATATATTTTTTGAAATTTTATATTTTATGTACAGTATATAATATATATTTGGTGTACTTTCATATTTTATGTACGGTACATAGTATATATTTGGTGACCTTTGATATTTTATGTACAGTGTATAATATATATTTGGTGCAATTTTATATTTTATGTACAGTATATAATATATATTTGGTGTACTTTCATATTTTATGTACAGTATATAGTATATATTTGGTGACATTTGATATTTTATATACAATAAAAGATATTCTTGAAATTTGATATTTTATGTACAGTATATACTATATGTTTGGTGAAATTTGATATTATAGGTACAGTATAAAATATATATTAGGTGAAATTTGATATTTTATATACAGTATATAATATATATTTGGTGAAATTTGATATTTTATGTACAGTATATAATATATATTTTTTGAAATTTTATATTTTATGTACAGTATATAATATATATTTGGTGTACTTTCATATTTTATGTACAGTATATAGTATATATTTGGTGACATTTGATATTTTATGTACAGTGTATAATATATATTTGGTGAAATTTCATATTTTATGTACAGTATATAATATATATTTGGTGTACTTTCATATTTAATGTACAGTATATAGTATATATTTGGTGACATTTGATATTTTATATACAATATATAATATATATTTGTGGAAATTTGATATTTTATGTACAGTATATAATATATATTTGGTGAAATTTTATATTTTATGTACAGTATATAAGATATGTTTGGTGTACTTTCATATTTTATGTACAGTATATAGTATATATTTGGTGACATTTGATATATATTTTATATACCGTATATAATATATATTTGGTGTACTTTCATATTTTATGTACAGTATATAGTGTATATTTGGTGACATTTGATATTTTATATACAATAAATAACATATGTTTCTTGAAATTTGATATTTTATGTACAGTATATACTATATATTTGGTGAAATTTGACATTATAGGTACAGTATATAATATATGTTTGGTGAAATTTGATATTTTATATACAGTATATAATATATATTTGGTGAAATTTGATATTTTATGTACAGTATATGATATATATTTTTTGAAATTTTATATTTTATGTACAGTATATAATATATATTTGGTGGACTTTCATATTTTATGTACAGTATATAGTATATATTTGGTGACCTTTGATATTTTATGTACTGTGAATAATATATATTTGGTGTAATTTTATATTTTATGTACAGTATATAATACATATTTGGTGTACTTTCATATTTTATGTACAGTATATAGTATATATTTGGTGACATTTGATATTTTATATACAATATATAATATACATTTGTTGAAATTTGATATTTTATGTAGAGTATATAATATATATTTGGTGAAATTTTATATTTTATGTAGAGTATATAAGATATATTTGGTGTAATTTCATATTTTATGTACAGTATATAGTATATATTTGGTGACATTTGATATTTTATATACAATAAATAAGATATGTTTCTTGAAATTTGATATTTTATGTACAGTATATACTATATATTTGGTGAAATTTTATATTTTATGTACAGTATATAAGATATATTTGGTGTACTTTCATATTTTATGTACAGTATATAGTATATATTTGGTGACATTTGATATTTTATGTACAGTATATAATATATATTTGTTGAAATTTGATATTTTATGTATAGTATAAAATATATATTTGGTGAAATTTCATATTTTATATACCGTATATAATATATATTTGGTGTACTTTCATATTTTATGTACAGTATATAGTATATATTTGGTGACATTTGATATTTTATGTACAGTATATAATATATATTTGGTGAAATTTTATATTTTATGTACAGTATATAATATATATTTGGTGTACTTTCATATTTTGTGTACAGTATATAGTGTATATTTGGTGACATTTGATATTTTATATACAATAAATAGGATATGTTTCTTGAAATTTGATATTTTATGTACAGTATATACTATATATTTGGTGAAATTTGATATTATAGGTACAGTATAAAATATATGTTTGGTGAAATTAGATATTTTATATACAGTATATAATATATATTTGGTGAAATTTGATATTTTATGTACAGTATATAATATATATTTTTTGAAATTTTATATTTTATGTACAGTATATAATATATATTTGGTGGACTTTCATATTTTATGTACAGTATATAGTATATATTTGGTGACATTTGATATTTTATATACAGTATATAATATATATTTGTTAAAATTTGATATTTTATGTACAGTATATTATATATATTTTTTGAAATTTTATATTTTATGTACAGTATATAATATATATTTGGTGTACTTTCATATTTTATGTACGGTACATAGTATATATTTGGTGACCTTTGATATTTTATGTACAGTGTATAATATATATTTGGTGCAATTTTATATTTTATGTACAGTATATAATATATATTTGGTGTACTTTCATATTTTATGTACAGTATATAGTATATATTTGGTGACATTTGATATTTTATATACAATAAAAGATATTCTTGAAATTTGATATTTTATGTACAGTATATACTATATGTTTGGTGAAATTTGATATTATAGGTACAGTATAAAATATATATTAGGTGAAATTTGATATTTTATATACAGTATATAATATATATTTGGTGAAATTTGATATTTTATGTACAGTATATAATATATATTTTTTGAAATTTTATATTTTATGTACAGTATATAATATATATTTGGTGTACTTTCATATTTTATGTACAGTATATAGTATATATTTGGTGACATTTGATATTTTATGTACAGTGTATAATATATATTTGGTGAAATTTCATATTTTATGTACAGTATATAATATATATTTGGTGTACTTTCATATTTAATGTACAGTATATAGTATATATTTGGTGACATTTGATATTTTATATACAATATATAATATATATTTGTGGAAATTTGATATTTTATGTACAGTATATAATATATATTTGGTGAAATTTTATATTTTATGTACAGTATATAAGATATGTTTGGTGTACTTTCATATTTTATGTACAGTATATAGTATATATTTGGTGACATTTGATATATATTTTATATACCGTATATAATATATATTTGGTGTACTTTCATATTTTATGTACAGTATATAGTGTATATTTGGTGACATTTGATATTTTATATACAATAAATAACATATGTTTCTTGAAATTTGATATTTTATGTACAGTATATACTATATATTTGGTGAAATTTGACATTATAGGTACAGTATATAATATATGTTTGGTGAAATTTGATATTTTATATACAGTATATAATATATATTTGGTGAAATTTGATATTTTATGTACAGTATATAATATATATTTTTTGAAATTTTATATTTTATGTACAGTATATAATATATATTTGGTGGACTTTCATATTTTATGTACAGTATATAGTATATATTTGGTGACCTTTGATATTTTATGTACTGTGAATAATATATATTTGGTGTAATTTTATATTTTATGTACAGTATATAATACATATTTGGTGTACTTTCATATTTTATGTACAGTATATAGTATATATTTGGTGACATTTGATATTTTATATACAATATATAATATACATTTGTTGAAATTTGATATTTTATGTAGAGTATATAATATATATTTGGTGAAATTTTATATTTTATGTACAGTATATAAGATATATTTGGTGTAATTTCATATTTTATGTACAGTATATAGTATATATTTGGTGACATTTGATATTTTATATACAATAAATAAGATATGTTTCTTGAAATTTGATATTTTATGTACAGTATATACTATATATTTGGTGAAATTTTATATTTTATGTACAGTATATAAGATATATTTGGTGTACTTTCATATTTTATGTACAGTATATAGTATATATTTGGTGACATTTGATATTTTATGTACAGTATATAATATATATTTGTTGAAATTTGATATTTTATGTATAGTATAAAATATATATTTGGTGAAATTTCATATTTTATATACCGTATATAATATATATTTGGTGTACTTTCATATTTTATGTACAGTATATAGTATATATTTGGTGACATTTGATATTTTATGTACAGTATATAATATATATTTCGTGAAATTTTATATTTTATGTACAGTATATAATATATATTTGGTGTACTTTCATATTTTGTGTACAGTATATAGTGTATATTTGGTGACATTTGATATTTTATATACAATAAATAGGATATGTTTCTTGAAATTTGATATTTTATGTACAGTATATACTATATATTTGGTGAAATTTGATATTATAGGTACAGTATAAAATATATGTTTGGTGAAATTATATATTTTATATACAGTATATAATATATATTTGGTGAAATTTGATATTTTATGTACAGTATATAATATATATTTTTTGAAATTTTATATTTTATGTACAGTATATAATATATATTTGGTGGACTTTCATATTTTATGTACAGTATATAGTATATATTTGGTGACATTTGATATTTTATATACAGTATATAATATATATTTGTTAAAATTTGATATTTTATGTACAGTATATTATATATATTTTTTGAAATTTTATATTTTATGTACAGTATATAATATATATTTGGTGTACTTTCATATTTTATGTACGGTACATAGTATATATTTGGTGACCTTTGATATTTTATGTACAGTGTATAATATATATTTGGTGCAATTTTATATTTTATGTACAGTATATAATATATATTTGGTGTACTTTCATATTTTATGTACAGTATATAGTATATATTTGGTGACATTTGATATTTTATATACAATAAAAGATATTCTTGAAATTTGATATTTTATGTACAGTATATACTATATGTTTGGTGAAATTTGATATTATAGGTACAGTATAAAATATATATTAGGTGAAATTTGATATTTTATATACAGTATATAATATATATTTGGTGAAATTTGATATTTTATGTACAGTATATAATATATATTTTTTGAAATTTTATATTTTATGTACAGTATATAATATATATTTGGTGTACTTTCATATTTTATGTACAGTATATAGTATATATTTGGTGACATTTGATATTTTATGTACAGTGTATAATATATATTTGGTGAAATTTCATATTTTATGTACAGTATATAATATATATTTGGTGTACTTTCATATTTAATGTACAGTATATAGTATATATTTGGTGACATTTGATATTTTATATACAATATATAATATATATTTGTGGAAATTTGATATTTTATGTACAGTATATAATATATATTTGGTGAAATTTTATATTTTATGTACAGTATATAAGATATGTTTGGTGTACTTTCATATTTTATGTACAGTATATAGTATATATTTGGTGACATTTGATATATATTTTATATACCGTATATAATATATATTTGGTGTACTTTCATATTTTATGTACAGTATATAGTGTATATTTGGTGACATTTGATATTTTATATACAATAAATAACATATGTTTCTTGAAATTTGATATTTTATGTACAGTATATACTATATATTTGGTGAAATTTGACATTATAGGTACAGTATATAATATATGTTTGGTGAAATTTGATATTTTATATACAGTATATAATATATATTTGGTGAAATTTGATATTTTATGTACAGTATATGATATATATTTTTTGAAATTTTATATTTTATGTACAGTATATAATATATATTTGGTGGACTTTCATATTTTATGTACAGTATATAGTATATATTTGGTGACCTTTGATATTTTATGTACTGTGAATAATATATATTTGGTGTAATTTTATATTTTATGTACAGTATATAATACATATTTGGTGTACTTTCATATTTTATGTACAGTATATAGTATATATTTGGTGACATTTGATATTTTATATACAATATATAATATACATTTGTTGAAATTTGATATTTTATGTAGAGTATATAATATATATTTGGTGAAATTTTATATTTTATGTAGAGTATATAAGATATATTTGGTGTAATTTCATATTTTATGTACAGTATATAGTATATATTTGGTGACATTTGATATTTTATATACAATAAATAAGATATGTTTCTTGAAATTTGATATTTTATGTACAGTATATACTATATATTTGGTGAAATTTTATATTTTATGTACAGTATATAAGATATATTTGGTGTACTTTCATATTTTATGTACAGTATATAGTATATATTTGGTGACATTTGATATTTTATGTACAGTATATAATATATATTTGTTGAAATTTGATATTTTATGTATAGTATAAAATATATATTTGGTGAAATTTCATATTTTATATACCGTATATAATATATATTTGGTGTACTTTCATATTTTATGTACAGTATATAGTATATATTTGGTGACATTTGATATTTTATGTACAGTATATAATATATATTTGGTGAAATTTTATATTTTATGTACAGTATATAATATATATTTGGTGTACTTTCATATTTTGTGTACAGTATATAGTGTATATTTGGTGACATTTGATATTTTATATACAATAAATAGGATATGTTTCTTGAAATTTGATATTTTATGTACAGTATATACTATATATTTGGTGAAATTTGATATTATAGGTACAGTATAAAATATATGTTTGGTGAAATTAGATATTTTATATACAGTATATAATATATATTTGGTGAAATTTGATATTTTATGTACAGTATATAATATATATTTTTTGAAATTTTATATTTTATGTACAGTATATAATATATATTTGGTGGACTTTCATATTTTATGTACAGTATATAGTATATATTTGGTGACATTTGATATTTTATATACAGTATATAATATATATTTGTTAAAATTTGATATTTTATGTACAGTATATTATATATATTTTTTGAAATTTTATATTTTATGTACAGTATATAATATATATTTGGTGTACTTTCATATTTTATGTACGGTACATAGTATATATTTGGTGACCTTTGATATTTTATGTACAGTGTATAATATATATTTGGTGCAATTTTATATTTTATGTACAGTATATAATATATATTTGGTGTACTTTCATATTTTATGTACAGTATATAGTATATATTTGGTGACATTTGATATTTTATATACAATAAAAGATATTCTTGAAATTTGATATTTTATGTACAGTATATACTATATGTTTGGTGAAATTTGATATTATAGGTACAGTATAAAATATATATTAGGTGAAATTTGATATTTTATATACAGTATATAATATATATTTGGTGAAATTTGATATTTTATGTACAGTATATAATATATATTTTTTGAAATTTTATATTTTATGTACAGTATATAATATATATTTGGTGTACTTTCATATTTTATGTACAGTATATAGTATATATTTGGTGACATTTGATATTTTATGTACAGTGTATAATATATATTTGGTGAAATTTCATATTTTATGTACAGTATATAATATATATTTGGTGTACTTTCATATTTAATGTACAGTATATAGTATATATTTGGTGACATTTGATATTTTATATACAATATATAATATATATTTGTGGAAATTTGATATTTTATGTACAGTATATAATATATATTTGGTGAAATTTTATATTTTATGTACAGTATATAAGATATGTTTGGTGTACTTTCATATTTTATGTACAGTATATAGTATATATTTGGTGACATTTGATATATATTTTATATACCGTATATAATATATATTTGGTGTACTTTCATATTTTATGTACAGTATATAGTGTATATTTGGTGACATTTGATATTTTATATACAATAAATAACATATGTTTCTTGAAATTTGATATTTTATGTACAGTATATACTATATATTTGGTGAAATTTGACATTATAGGTACAGTATATAATATATGTTTGGTGAAATTTGATATTTTATATACAGTATATAATATATATTTGGTGAAATTTGATATTTTATGTACAGTATATAATATATATTTTTTGAAATTTTATATTTTATGTACAGTATATAATATATATTTGGTGGACTTTCATATTTTATGTACAGTATATAGTATATATTTGGTGACCTTTGATATTTTATGTACTGTGAATAATATATATTTGGTGTAATTTTATATTTTATGTACAGTATATAATACATATTTGGTGTACTTTCATATTTTATGTACAGTATATAGTATATATTTGGTGACATTTGATATTTTATATACAATATATAATATACATTTGTTGAAATTTGATATTTTATGTAGAGTATATAATATATATTTGGTGAAATTTTATATTTTATGTACAGTATATAAGATATATTTGGTGTAATTTCATATTTTATGTACAGTATATAGTATATATTTGGTGACATTTGATATTTTATATACAATAAATAAGATATGTTTCTTGAAATTTGATATTTTATGTACAGTATATACTATATATTTGGTGAAATTTTATATTTTATGTACAGTATATAAGATATATTTGGTGTACTTTCATATTTTATGTACAGTATATAGTATATATTTGGTGACATTTGATATTTTATGTACAGTATATAATATATATTTGTTGAAATTTGATATTTTATGTATAGTATAAAATATATATTTGGTGAAATTTCATATTTTATATACCGTATATAATATATATTTGGTGTACTTTCATATTTTATGTACAGTATATAGTATATATTTGGTGACATTTGATATTTTATGTACAGTATATAATATATATTTGGTGAAATTTTATATTTTATGTACAGTATATAATATATATTTGGTGTACTTTCATATTTTGTGTACAGTATATAGTGTATATTTGGTGACATTTGATATTTTATATACAATAAATAGGATATGTTTCTTGAAATTTGATATTTTATGTACAGTATATACTATATATTTGGTGAAATTTGATATTATAGGTACAGTATAAAATATATGTTTGGTGAAATTAGATATTTTATATACAGTATATAATATATATTTGGTGAAATTTGATATTTTATGTACAGTATATAATATATATTTTTTGAAATTTTATATTTTATGTACAGTATATAATATATATTTGGTGGACTTTCATATTTTATGTACAGTATATAGTATATATTTGGTGACATTTGATATTTTATATACAGTATATAATATATATTTGTTAAAATTTGATATTTTATGTACAGTATATTATATATATTTTTTGAAATTTTATATTTTATGTACAGTATATAATATATATTTGGTGTACTTTCATATTTTATGTACGGTACATAGTATATATTTGGTGACCTTTGATATTTTATGTACAGTGTATAATATATATTTGGTGCAATTTTATATTTTATGTACAGTATATAATATATATTTGGTGTACTTTCATATTTTATGTACAGTATATAGTATATATTTGGTGACATTTGATATTTTATATACAATAAAAGATATTCTTGAAATTTGATATTTTATGTACAGTATATACTATATGTTTGGTGAAATTTGATATTATAGGTACAGTATAAAATATATATTAGGTGAAATTTGATATTTTATATACAGTATATAATATATATTTGGTGAAATTTGATATTTTATGTACAGTATATAATATATATTTTTTGAAATTTTATATTTTATGTACAGTATATAATATATATTTGGTGTACTTTCATATTTTATGTACAGTATATAGTATATATTTGGTGACATTTGATATTTTATGTACAGTGTATAATATATATTTGGTGAAATTTCATATTTTATGTACAGTATATAATATATATTTGGTGTACTTTCATATTTAATGTACAGTATATAGTATATATTTGGTGACATTTGATATTTTATATACAATATATAATATATATTTGTGGAAATTTGATATTTTATGTACAGTATATAATATATATTTGGTGAAATTTTATATTTTATGTACAGTATATAAGATATGTTTGGTGTACTTTCATATTTTATGTACAGTATATAGTATATATTTGGTGACATTTGATATATATTTTATATACCGTATATAATATATATTTGGTGTACTTTCATATTTTATGTACAGTATATAGTGTATATTTGGTGACATTTGATATTTTATATACAATAAATAACATATGTTTCTTGAAATTTGATATTTTATGTACAGTATATACTATATATTTGGTGAAATTTGACATTATAGGTACAGTATATAATATATGTTTGGTGAAATTTGATATTTTATATACAGTATATAATATATATTTGGTGAAATTTGATATTTTATGTACAGTATATAATATATATTTTTTGAAATTTTATATTTTATGTACAGTATATAATATATATTTGGTGGACTTTCATATTTTATGTACAGTATATAGTATATATTTGGTGACCTTTGATATTTTATGTACTGTGAATAATATATATTTGGTGTAATTTTATATTTTATGTACAGTATATAATACATATTTGGTGTACTTTCATATTTTATGTACAGTATATAGTATATATTTGGTGACATTTGATATTTTATATACAATATATAATATACATTTGTTGAAATTTGATATTTTATGTAGAGTATATAATATATATTTGGTGAAATTTTATATTTTATGTACAGTATATAAGATATATTTGGTGTAATTTCATATTTTATGTACAGTATATAGTATATATTTGGTGACATTTGATATTTTATATACAATAAATAAGATATGTTTCTTGAAATTTGATATTTTATGTACAGTATATACTATATATTTGGTGAAATTTTATATTTTATGTACAGTATATAAGATATATTTGGTGTACTTTCATATTTTATGTACAGTATATAGTATATATTTGGTGACATTTGATATTTTATGTACAGTATATAATATATATTTGTTGAAATTTGATATTTTATGTATAGTATAAAATATATATTTGGTGAAATTTCATATTTTATATACCGTATATAATATATATTTGGTGTACTTTCATATTTTATGTACAGTATATAGTATATATTTGGTGACATTTGATATTTTATGTACAGTATATAATATATATTTGGTGAAATTTTATATTTTATGTACAGTATATAATATATATTTGGTGTACTTTCATATTTTGTGTACAGTATATAGTGTATATTTGGTGACATTTGATATTTTATATACAATAAATAGGATATGTTTCTTGAAATTTGATATTTTATGTACAGTATATACTATATATTTGGTGAAATTTGATATTATAGGTACAGTATAAAATATATGTTTCGTGAAATTAGATATTTTATATACAGTATATAATATATATTTGGTGAAATTTGATATTTTATGTACAGTATATAATATATATTTTTTGAAATTTTATATTTTATGTACAGTATATAATATATATTTGGTGGACTTTCATATTTTATGTACAGTATATAGTATATATTTGGTGACATTTGATATTTTATATACAGTATATAATATATATTTGTTAAAATTTGATATTTTATGTACAGTATATTATATATATTTTTTGAAATTTTATATTTTATGTACAGTATATAATATATATTTGGTGTACTTTCATATTTTATGTACGGTACATAGTATATATTTGGTGACCTTTGATATTTTATGTACAGTGTATAATATATATTTGGTGCAATTTTATATTTTATGTACAGTATATAATATATATTTGGTGTACTTTCATATTTTATGTACAGTATATAGTATATATTTGGTGACATTTGATATTTTATATACAATAAAAGATATTCTTGAAATTTGATATTTTATGTACAGTATATACTATATGTTTGGTGAAATTTGATATTATAGGTACAGTATAAAATATATATTAGGTGAAATTTGATATTTTATATACAGTATATAATATATATTTGGTGAAATTTGATATTTTATGTACAGTATATAATATATATTTTTTGAAATTTTATATTTTATGTACAGTATATAATATATATTTGGTGTACTTTCATATTTTATGTACAGTATATAGTATATATTTGGTGACATTTGATATTTTATGTACAGTGTATAATATATATTTGGTGAAATTTCATATTTTATGTACAGTATATAATATATATTTGGTGTACTTTCATATTTAATGTACAGTATATAGTATATATTTGGTGACATTTGATATTTTATATACAATATATAATATATATTTGTGGAAATTTGATATTTTATGTACAGTATATAATATATATTTGGTGAAATTTTATATTTTATGTACAGTATATAAGATATGTTTGGTGTACTTTCATATTTTATGTACAGTATATAGTATATATTTGGTGACATTTGATATATATTTTATATACCGTATATAATATATATTTGGTGTACTTTCATATTTTATGTACAGTATATAGTGTATATTTGGTGACATTTGATATTTTATATACAATAAATAACATATGTTTCTTGAAATTTGATATTTTATGTACAGTATATACTATATATTTGGTGAAATTTGACATTATAGGTACAGTATATAATATATGTTTGGTGAAATTTGATATTTTATATACAGTATATAATATATATTTGGTGAAATTTGATATTTTATGTACAGTATATAATATATATTTTTTGAAATTTTATATTTTATGTACAGTATATAATATATATTTGGTGGACTTTCATATTTTATGTACAGTATATAGTATATATTTGGTGACCTTTGATATTTTATGTACTGTGAATAATATATATTTGGTGTAATTTTATATTTTATGTACAGTATATAATACATATTTGGTGTACTTTCATATTTTATGTACAGTATATAGTATATATTTGGTGACATTTGATATTTTATATACAATATATAATATACATTTGTTGAAATTTGATATTTTATGTAGAGTATATAATATATATTTGGTGAAATTTTATATTTTATGTACAGTATATAATATATATTTGGTGTACTTTCATATTTTATGTACAGTATATAGTATATATTTGGTGACATTTGATATTTTATATACAATTAATAAGATAAGTTTCTTGAAATTTGATATTTTATGTACAGTATATACTATATATTTGGTGAAATTTTGTATTTTATGTACTGCATATAAGATATATTTGTTGTACTTTCATATTTTATGTACAGTATATAGTATATATTTGGTGACATTTGATATTTTATGTACAGTATATAATATATATTTGCTGAAATTTGATATTTTATGTATAGTATATAATATATATTTGGTGAAATTTTATATTTTATGTACAGTATATAACATATATTTGGTGTACTTTCATATTTTATGTACAGAATATAGTATATATTTGGTGACATTTGATATTTTATGTACCGTGTATAATAAATATTTGGTGAAATTTTATATTTTATGTACAGTATATAATATGTATTTGGTGTACTTTCATATTTAATGTACAGTATATAGTATATATTTGGTGACATTTGACATTTTATATACAGTATATAATATATATTTGTTGAAATTTGAAATTATATGTACAGTATATAACATATATTTGGTGAAATTTTATATTTTATGTACAGTATATAAGACATATTTGGTGTACTTTCATATTTAATGTACAGTATATAGTATATATTTGGTGACATTTGATATTTTATGTACAGTGTATAATATGTATTTGGTGAAATTTTATATTTTATCTACAGTATATAATATATATGTGGTGTACTTTCATATTTTATGTACAGTATATAGTATATATTTGGTGACATTTGATATTTTATATACAATAAATAAGATATTATTCTTGAAATTTGATATTTTATGTACAGTATATACTATATGTTTGGTGAAATTTGATATTATAGGTACAGTATATAATATATATTTGGTGAAATTTGATATTTTATATGCAGTATATAATTTATATTTGGTGAAATTTGATATTTTATGTACAGTATATAATATATATTTGTTGAAATTTGATATTTTATGTACAGTATATAATATATATTTGGTGTACTTTCATAATTTATGTGCAGTATATAGTATACATTTGGTGACATTTGATATTTTATGTACAGTGTATAATATATAGTTGCTGAAATTTTATATTTTATGTACAGTATATAATATATATTTGGTGTACTTTCATATTTTATGTACAGTATATAGTATGTATTTGGTGACATTTGATATTTTATATACAGTATATAATATATATTTGTTGAAATTTGATATTTTATCTATAGTATATAATATATATTTGGTGAAATTTCATATTTTATATACCATACATAATATATATTTGGTGTACTTTCATATTTTATGTACAGTATATAGTATATATTTGGTGACATTTGATATTTTATGTACAGTGTATAATATATATTTGGTGAAATTTTATATTTTATGTACAGTGTAAAATATATATTTGGTGTACTTTCATATTTTATGTACTGTATACAGTATATATTTGGTGACATTTGATATTTTATATACAATTAATAAGATAAGTTTCTTGAAATTTGATATTGTATGTACAGTATATACTATATATTTGGTGAAATTTTATATTTTATGTACTGTATATAAGATATATTTGGTGTACTTTCATATTTTATGTACAGTATATAGTATATATTTGGTGACATTTGATATTTTATGTACAGTATATAATATATATTTGCTGTAATTTGATATTTTATGTATAGTATATAATATATATTTGGTGAAATTTTATATTTTATGTACAGTATATAACATATATTTGGTGTAATTTCATATTTTATGTAGAGTATATAGTATATATTTGGTGACATTTGATATTTTATGTACCGTGTATAATAAATATTTGGTGAAATTTTATATTTTATGTACAGTATATAATATGTATTTGGTGTACTTTCATATTTAATGTACAGTATATAGTATATATTTGGTGACATTTGATTTTTATATACAATATATAATATATATTTGTTGAAATTTGAAATTTTATGTACAGTATATAACATATATTTGGTGAAATTTTATATTTTATGTACAGTATATAAGATATATTTGGTGTACTTTCATATTTAATGTACAGTGTATAGTATATATTTGGTGACATTTGATATTTTATGTACAGTATATAATATATATTTGGTGTACTTTCATATTTTTTGTAGAGTATATAGTATATATTTGGTGACATTTGACATTTTATATACAGTATATAATATATATTTGTTGAAATTTGATATTTTATGTACAGTATATAATATATATTTTTTGAAATTTTATATTTTATGTACAGTATATAATATATATTTGGTGTACTTTCATATTTTATGTACTGTATATCGTATATATTTGGTGACATTTGATATTTTATGTATAGTGTATAATATATATTTGGTGAAATTTTATATTTTATGTAAAGTATATAATATATATTTGGTGTACTTTCATATTTTATGTACAGTATATAGTGTATATTTGGTGACATTTGATATTTTCTATACAATAAATAGGATATGTTTCTTGAAATTTTATATTTTATGTACAGTATATACTGTATATTTGGTGAAATTTGACATTATAGGTACAGTATATAATATATGTTTGGTGAAATTTGATATTTTATATACAGTATATAATATATATTTGGTGAAATTTGACATTATAGGTACAGTATATAATATATGTTTGGTGAAATTTGATATTTTATATACAGTATATAATATATATTTGGTGAAATTTGATATTTTATGTACAGTATATAATATTTAGTTTTTGAAATTTTATATTTTATGTACAGTATATAATATATATTTGGTGGACTTTCATATTTTATGTACAGTATATAGTATATATTTGGTGACATTTGATATTTTATGTACAGTGTATAATATATATTTGGTGAAATTTTATATTTTATGTACAGTATATAATATATATTTGGTGTACTTTCATATTTTATGTACAGTATATAGTATATATTTGGTGACATTTGATATTTTCTATACAATATATAATATATATTTGTTGAAATTTGATATTTTATGTACAGTATATAATATATATTTTTTGAAATTTTATATTTTATGTACAGTATATAAGATATATTTGGTGTACTTTCATATTTTATGTACGGTATATAGTATATATTTGGTGACATTTGATGTTTTATATACAGTATATAATATATATTTGTTAAAATTTGATATTTTATGTACCGTATATAATATATATTTTTTGAAATTTTATATTTTATGTACAGTATATAAGATATATTTGGTGTACTTTCATATTTTATGTACAGTATATAGTATATATTTGGTGACATTTGATATTTTATGTACAGTATATAATATATATTTGTTGAAATTTGATATTTTATGTATAGTATATAATATATATTTGGTGAAATTTTATATTTTATATACCATATATAATATATATTTGGTGTACTTTCATATTTAATGTACAGTATATAGTGTATATTTGGCGACATTTGGTATTTTATGTACAGTATAGAATATATATTTGTTGAAATTTGATATTTTTTTACAGTATATAATATATATTTTTTGAAATTTTATATTTTATGTACAGTATATAATATATATTTGGTGAACTTTCATATTTTATGTACAGTACATAGTATATATTTGGTGACATTTGATATTTTATGTACAGTGTATAATATATATTTGCTGAAATTTTATATTTTATGTACAGTATATAATATATATTTGGTGTTCTTTCATATTTTATGTACAGTATATAGTATATATTTGGTGACATTTGATATTTTATGTACAGTGTATAATATATATTTGGTGAAATTTTATATTTTATGTACAGTATACAATATATATTTGGTGTACTTTCATATTTTTTGTACAGTATATAGTATATATTTGGTGACATTTGACATTTTATATACAGCATATAATATATATTTGTTGAAATTTGATATTTTATGTACAGTATATAATATATATTTTTTGAAATTTTATATTTTATGTACAGTATATAATATATATTTGGTGTACTTTCATATTTTATGTACTGTATATCGTATATATTTGGTGACATTTGATATTTTATGTATAGTGTATAATATATATTTGGTGAAATTTTATATTTTATGTAAAGTATATAATATATATTTGGTGTACTTTCATATTTTATGTACAGTATATAGTGTATATTTGGTGACATTTGATATTTTATATACAATAAATAGGATATGTTTCTTGAAATTTTATATTTTATGTACAGTATATACTGTATATTTGGTGAAATTTGACATTATAGGTACAGTATATAATATATGTTTGGTGAAATTTGATATTTTATATACAGTATATAATATATATTTGGTGAAATTTGACATTATAGGTACAGTATATAATATATGTTTGGTGAAATTTGATATTTTATATACAGTATATAATATATATTTGGTGAAATTTGATATTTTATGTACAGTATATAATATTTATTTTTTGAAATTTTATATTTTATGTACAGTATATAATATATATTTGGTGTACTTTCATATTTTATGTACAGTATATAGTATATATTTGGTGACATTTGATATTTTATGTACAGTGTATAATATATATTTGGTGAAATTTTATATTTTATGTACAGTATATAATATATATTTGGTGTACTTTCATATTTTATGTACAGTATATAGTATATATTTGGTGACATTTGATATTTTCTATACAATATATAATATATATTTGTTGAAATTTGATATTTTATGTACAGTATATAATATATATTTTTTGAAATTTTATATTTTATGTACAGTATATAAGATATATTTGGTGTACTTTCATATTTTATGTACGGTATATAGTATATATTTGGTGACATTTGATGTTTTATATACAGTATATAATATATATTTGTTAAAATTTGATATTTTATGTACCGTATATAAGATATATTTTTTGAAATTTTATATTTTATGTACAGTATATAAGATATATTTGGTGTACTTTCATATTTTATGTACAGTATATAGTATATATTTGGTGACATTTGATATTTTATGTACAGTGTATAATATATATTTGGTGAAATTTTATATTTTATGTACAGTATATAATATATATGTGGTGTACTTTCATATTTTATGTACAGTATATAGTATATATTTGCTGACATTTGATATTTTATATACAATAAACAAGATATTATTCTTGAAATTTGATATTTTATGTACAGTATATACTCTATGTTTGGTGAAATTTGATATTATAGGTACAGTATATAATATATATTTGGTGAAATTTGATATTTTATATGCTGTATATAATTTATATTTGGTGAAATTTGATATTTTATGTACAGTATATAATATATATTTGTTGAAATTTGATATTTTATGTACAGTATATAATATATATTTGGTGTACTTTCATATTTTATGTGCAGTATATAGTATACTTTTGGTGACATTTGATATTTTATGTACAGTGTATAATATATATTTGGTGAAATTTTATATTTTATGTACAGTATATAATATATATTTGGTGTACTTTCATATTTTATGTACAGTATATAGTATATATTTGGTGACATTTGATATTTTATGTGCAGTATATAATATATATTTGTTGAAATTTGATATTTTATGTATAGTATATAATATATATTTGGTGAAATTTCATATTTTATAAACCATACATAATATATATTTGGTGTACTTTCATATTTTATGTACAGTATATAGTATATATTTGGTGACATTTGATATTTTATGTACAGTGTATAATATATATTTGGTGAAATTTTATATTTTATGTACAGTATATAATATATATTTGGTGTACTTTCATATTTTATGTACAGTATATAGTGTATATTTGGTGACATTTGATATTTTATATACAATAAATAAGATATGTTTCTTGAAATTTTATATTTTATGTACAGTATATACTGTATATTTGGTGAAATTTGACATTATACGTACAGTATATAATATATGTTTGGTGAAATTTGATATTTTATATACAGTATATAATATATATTTGGTGACATTTGACATTATAGGTACAGTATATAATATATGTTTGGTGAAATTTGATATTTTATATACAGTATATAATATATATTTGTTGAAATTTGATATTTTATGTATAGTTTATAATATATATTTGGTGAAATTTCATATTTTATATACCATACATAATATATATTTGGTGTACTTTCATATTTTATGTACAGTATATAGTATATATTTGGTGACATTTGATATCTTATATACAATTAGTAAGATAAGTTTCTTGAAATTTGATATTTTATGTACAGTATATACTATATATTTGGTGAAATTTTGTATTTTATGTACTGAATATAAGATATATTTGTTGTACTTTCATATTTTATGTACAGTATATAGTATATATTTGGTGACATTTGATATTTTATGTACAGTATATAATATATATTTGCTGAAATTTGATATTTTATGTATAGTATATAATATATATTTGGTGAAATTTTATATTTTATGTACAGTATATAACATATATTTGGTGTACTTTCATATTTTATGTACAGAATATAGTATATATTTGGTGACATTTGATATTTTATGTACCGTGTATAATAAATATTTGGTGAAATTTTATATTTTATGTACAGTATATAATATGTATTTGGTGTACTTTCATATTTAATGTACAGTATATAGTATATATTTGGTGACATTTGATTTTTATATACAATATATAATATATATTTGTTGAAATTTGAAATTATATGTACAGTATATAACATATATTTGGTGAAATTTTATATTTTATGTACAGTATATAAGACATATTTGGTGTACTTTCATATTTAATGTACAGTATATAGTATATATTTGGTGACATTTGATATTTTACGTACAGTGTATAATATATATTTGGTGAAATTTTATATTTTATCTACAGTATATAATATATATGTGGTGTACTTTCATATTTTATGTACAGTATATAGTATATATTTGGTGACATTTGATATTTTATATACAATAAATAAGATATTATTCTTGAAATTTGATATTTTATGTACAGTATATACTATATGTTTGGTGAAATTTGATATTATAGGTACAGTATATAATATATATTTGGTGAAATTTGATATTTTATATGCAGTATATAATTTATATTTGGTGAAATTTGATATTTTATGTACAGTATATAATATATATTTGTTGAAATTTGATATTTTATGTACAGTATATAATATATATTTGGTGTACTTTCATAATTTATGTGCAGTATATAGTATACATTTGGTGACATTTGATATTTTATGTACAGTGTATAATATATAGTTGGTGAAATTTTATATTTTATGTACAGTATATAATATATATTTGGTGTACTTTCATATTTTATGTACAGTATATAGTATGTATTTGGTGACATTTGATATTTTATATACAGTATATAATATATATTTGTTGAAATTTGATATTTTATCTATAGTATATAATATATATTTGGTGAAATTTCATATTTTATATACCATACATAATATATATTTGGTGTACTTTCATATTTTATGTACAGTATATAGTATATATTTGGTGACATTTGATATTTTATGTACAGTGTATAATATATATTTGGTGAAATTTTATATTTTATGTACAGTGTAAAATATATATTTGGTGTACTTTCATATTTTATGTACTGTATACAGTATATATTTGGTGACATTTGATATTTTATATACAATTAATAAGATAAGTTTCTTGAAATTTGATATTGTATGTACAGTATATACTATATATTTGGTGAAATTTTATATTTTATGTACTGTATATAAGATATATTTGGTGTACTTTCATATTTTATGTACAGTATATAGTATATATTTGGTGACATTTGATATTTTATGTACAGTATATAATATATATTTGCTGAAATTTGATATTTTATGTATAGTATATAATATATATTTGGTGAAATTTTATATTTTATGTACAGTATATAACATATATTTGGTGTAATTTCATATTTTATGTAGAGTATATAGTATATATTTGGTGACATTTGATATTTTATGTACCGTGTATAATAAATATTTGGTGAAATTTTATATTTTATGTACAGTATATAATATGTATTTGGTGTACTTTCATATTTAATGTACAGTATATAGTATATATTTGGTGACATTTGATTTTTATATACAATATATAATATATATTTGTTGAAATTTGAAATTTTATGTACAGTATATAACATATATTTGGTGAAATTTTATATTTTATGTACAGTATATAAGATATATTTGGTGTACTTTCATATTTAATGTACAGTGTATAGTATATATTTGGTGACATTTGATATTTTATGTACAGTATATAATATATATTTGGTGTACTTTCATATTTTTTGTACAGTATATAGTATATATTTGGTGACATTTGACATTTTATATACAGTATATAATATATATTTGTTGAAATTTGATATTTTATGTACAGTATATAATATATATTTTTTGAAATTTTATATTTTATGTACAGTATATAATATATATTTGGTGTACTTTCATATTTTATGTACTGTATATCGTATATATTTGGTGACATTTGATATTTTATGTATAGTGTATAATATATATTTGGTGAAATTTTATATTTTATGTAAAGTATATAATATATATTTGGTGTACTTTCATATTTTATGTACAGTATATAGTGTATATTTGGTGACATTTGATATTTTATGTACAATAAATAGGATATGTTTCTTGAAATTTTATATTTTATGTACAGTATATACTGTATATTTGGTGAAATTTGACATTATAGGTACAGTATATAATATATGTTTGGTGAAATTTGATATTTTATATACAGTATATAATATATATTTGGTGAAATTTGACATTATAGGTACAGTATATAATATATGTTTGGTGAAATTTGATATTTTATATACAGTATATAATATATATTTGGTGAAATTTGATATTTTATGTACAGTATATAATATTTATTTTTTGAAATTTTATATTTTATGTACAGTATATAATATATATTTGGTGGACTTTCATATTTTATGTACAGTATATAGTATATATTTGGTGACATTTGATATTTTATGTACAGTGTATAATATATATTTGGTGAAATTTTATATTTTATGTAGAGTATATAATATATATTTGGTGTACTTTCATATTTTATGTACAGTATATAGTATATATTTGGTGACATTTGATATTTTCTATACAATATATAATATATATTTGTTGAAATTTGATATTTTATGTACAGTATATAATATATATTTTTTGAAATTTTATATTTTATGTACAGTATATAAGATATATTTGGTGTACTTTCATATTTTATGTACGGTATATAGTATATATTTGGTGACATTTGATGTTTTATATACAGTATATAATATATATTTGTTAAAATTTGATATTTTATGTACCGTATATAATATATATTTTTTGAAATTTTATATTTTATGTACAGTATATAATATATATTTGGTGTACTTTCATATTTTATGTACAGTATATAGTATATATTTGGTGACATTTGATATTTTATGTACAGTGTATAATATATATTTGGTGAAATTTTATATTTTATATACAGTATATAATATATATGTGGTGTACTTTCATATTTTATGTACAGTATATAGTATATATTTGGTGACATTTGATATTTTATATACAATAAACAAGATATTATTCTTGAAATTTGATATTTTATGTACAGTATATACTATATATTTGGTGAAATTTGATATTATAGGTACAGTATATAATATATATTTGGTGAAATTTGATATTTTATATGCTGTATATAATTTATATTTGGTGAAATTTGATATTTTATGTACAGTATATAATATATATTTGTTGAAATTTGATATTTTATGTACAGTATATAATATATATTTGGTGTACTTTCATATTTTATGTGCAGTATATAGTATACTTTTGGTGACATTTGATATTTTATGTACAGTGTATAATATATATTTGGTGAAATTTTATATTTTATGTACAGTATATAATATATATTTGGTGTACTTTCATATTTTATGTACAGTATATAGTATATATTTGGTGACATTTGATATTTTATGTGCAGTATATAATATATATTTGTTGAAATTTGATATTTTATGTATAGTATATAATATATATTTGGTGAAATTTCATATTTTATAAACCATACATAATATATATTTGGTGTACTTTCATATTTTATGTGCAGTATATAGTATATATTTGGTGACATTTGATATTTTATGTACAGTGTATAATATATATTTGGTGAAATTTTATATTTTATGTACAGTATATAATATATATTTGGTGTACTTTCATATTTTATGTACAGTATATAGTGTATATTTGGTGACATTTGATATTTTATATACAATAAATAAGATATGTTTCTTGAAATTTTATATTTTATGTACAGTATATACTGTATATTTGGTGAAATTTGACATTATACGTACAGTATATAATATATGTTTGGTGAAATTTGATATTTTATATACAGTATATAATATATATTTGGTGACATTTGACATTATAGGTACAGTATATAATATATGTTTGGTGAAATTTGATATTTTATATACAGTATATAATATATATTTGTTGAAATTTGATATTTTGTGTATAGTTTATAATATATATTTGGTGAAATTTCATATTTTATATACCATACATAATATATATTTGGTGTACTTTCATATTTTATGTACAGTATATAGTATATATTTGGTGACATTTGATATTTTATATACAATTAATAAGATAAGTTTCTTGAAATTTGATATTTTATGTACAGTATATACTATATATTTGGTGAAATTTTGTATTTTATGTACTGCATATAAGATATATTTGTTGTACTTTCATATTTTATGTACAGTATATAGTATATATTTGGTGACATTTGATATTTTATGTACAGTATATAATATATATTTGCTGAAATTTGATATTTTATGTATAGTATATAATATATATTTGGTGAAATTTTATATTTTATGTACAGTATATAACATATATTTGGTGTACTTTCATATTTTATGTGCAGAATATAGTATATATTTGGTGACATTTGATATTTTATGTACCGTGTATAATAAATATTTGGTGAAATTTTATATTTTATGTACAGTATATAATATGTATTTGGTGTACTTTCATATTTAATTTACAGTATATAGTATATATTTGGTGACATTTGATTTTTATATACAATATATAATATATATTTGTTGAAATTTGAAATTATATGTACAGTATATAACATATATTTGGTGAAATTTTATATTTTATGTACAGTATATAAGACATATTTGGTGTACTTTCATATTTAATGTACAGTATATAGTATATATTTGGTGACATTTGATATTTTATGTACAGTGTATAATATATATTTGGTGAAATTTTATATTTTATCTACAGTATAATATATATGTGGTGTACTTTCATATTTTATGTACAGTATATAGTATATATTTGGTGACATTTGATATTTTATATACAATAAATAAGATATTATTCTTGAAATTTGATATTTTATGTACAGTATATACTATATGTTTGGTGAAATTTGATATTATAGGTACAGTATATAATATATATTTGGTGAAATTTGATATTTTATATGCAGTATATAATTTATATTTGGTGAAATTTGATATTTTATGTACAGTATATAATATATATTTGTTGAAATTTGATATTTTATGTACAGTATATAATATATATTTGGTGTACTTTCATAATTTATGTGCAGTATATAGTATACATTTGGTGACATTTGATATTTTATGTACAGTGTATAATATATAGTTGGTGAAATTTTATATTTTATGTACAGTATATAATATATATTTGGTGTACTTTCATATTTTATGTACAGTATATAGTATGTATTTGGTGACATTTGATATTTTATATACAGTATATAATATATATTTGTTGAAATTTGATATTTTATCTATAGTATATAATATATATTTGGTGAAATTTCATATTTTATATACCATACATAATATATATTTGGTGTACTTTCATATTTTATGTACAGTATATAGTATATATTTGGTGACATTTGATATTTTATGTACAGTGTATAATATATATTTGGTTAAATTTTATATTTTATGTACAGTGTAAAATATATATTTGGTGTACTTTCATATTTTATGTACTGTATACAGTATATATTTGGTGACATTTGATATTTTATGTACCGTGTATAATAAATATTTGGTGAAATTTTATATTTTATGTACAGTATATAATATATATTTGGTGAAATTTTATATTTTATGTACAGTATATAACATATATTTGGTGTAATTTCATATTTTATGTAGAGTATATAGTATATATTTGGTGACATTTGATATTTTATGTACCGTGTATAATAAATATTTGGTGAAATTTTATATTTTATGTACAGTATATAATATGTATTTGGTGTACTTTCATATTTAATGTACAGTATATAGTATATATTTGGTGACATTTGATGTTTTATATACAGTATATAATATATATTTGTTAAAATTTGATATTTTATGTACCGTATATAATATATATTTTTTGAAATTTTATATTTTATGTACAGTATATAATATATATTTGGTGTACTTTCATATTTTATGTACAGTATATAGTATATATTTGGTGACATTTGATATTTTATGTACAGTATATAATATATATTTGTTGAAATTTGATATTTTATGTATAGTATATAATATATATTTGGTGAAATTTTATATTTTATATACCATATATAATATATATTTGGTGTACTTTCATATTTTATGTACAGTATATAGTATATATTTGGTGACATTTGGTATTTTATGTACAGTATAGAATATATATTTTTCGAAATTTTATATTTTATGTACAGTATATAATATATATTTGGTGTACTTTCATATTTTTTGTACAGTATATAGTATATATTTGGTGACATTTGACATTTTATATACAGTATATAATATATATTTGTTGAAATTTGATATTTTATGTACAGTATATAATATATATTTTTTGAAATTTTATATTTTATGTACAGTATATAATATATATTTGGTGTACTTTCATATTTTATGTACTGTATATCGTATATATTTGGTGACATTTGATATTTTATGTATAGTGTATAATATATATTTGGTGAAATTTTATATTTTATGTAAAGTATATAATATATATTTGGTGTACTTTCATATTTTATGTACAGTATATAGTGTATATTTGGTGACATTTGATATTTTATATACAATAAATAGGATATGTTTCTTGAAATTTTATATTTTATGTACAGTATATACTGTATATTTGGTGAAATTTGACATTATAGGTACAGTATATAATATATGTTTGGTGAAATTTGATATTTTATATACAGTATATAATATATATTTGGTGAAATTTGACATTATAGGTACAGTATATAATATATGTTTGGTGAAATTTGATATTTTATATACAGTATATAATATATATTTGGTGAAATTTGATATTTTATGTACAGTATATAATATTTATTTTTTGAAATTTTATATTTTATGTACAGTATATAATATAAATTTGGTGTACTTTCATATTTTATGTACAGTATATAGTATATATTTGGTGACATTTGATATTTTATGTACAGTGTATAATATATATTTGGTGAAATTTTATATTTTATGTACAGTATATAAGATATATTTGGTGTACTTTCATATTTTATGTACGGTATATAGTATATATTTGGTGACATTTGATGTTTTATATACAGTATATAATATATATTTGTTAAAATTTGATATTTTATGTACCGTATATAAGATATATTTTTTGAAATTTTATATTTTATGTACAGTATATAAGATATATTTGGTGTACTTTCATATTTTATGTACAGTATATAGTATATATTTGGTGACATTTGATATTTTATGTACAGTGTATAATATATATTTGGTGAAATTTTATATTTTATGTACAGTATATAATATATATGTGGTGTACTTTCATATTTTATGTACAGTATATAGTATATATTTGGTGACATTTGATATTTTATATACAATAAACAAGATATTATTCTTGAAATTTGATATTTTATGTACAGTATATACTATATGTTTGGTGAAATTTGATATTATAGGTACAGTATATAATATATATTTGGTGAAATTTGATATTTTATATGCTGTATATAATTTATATTTGGTGAAATTTGATATTTTATTTACAGTATATAATATATATTTGTTGAAATTTGATATTTTATGTACAGTATATAATATATATTTGGTGTACTTTCATATTTTATGTGCAGTATATAGTATACTTTTGGTGACATTTGATATTTTATGTACAGTGTATAATATATATTTGGTGAAATTTTATATTTTATGTACAGTATATAATATATATTTGGTGTACTTTCATATTTTATGTACAGTATATAGTATATATTTGGTGACATTTGATATTTTATGTGCAGTATATAATATATATTTGTTGAAATTTGATATTTTATGTATAGTATATAATATATATTTGGTGTACTTTCATATTTTATGTACAGTATATAGTATATATTTGGTGACATTTGATATTTTATGTACAGTGTATAATATATATTTGGTGAAATTTTATATTTTATGTACAGTATATAATATATATTTGGTGTACTTTCATATTTTATGTACAGTATATAGTGTATATTTGGTGACATTTGATATTTTATATACAATAAATAAGATATGTTTCTTGAAATTTTATATTTTATGTACAGTATATACTGTATATTTGGTGAAATTTGACATTATACGTACAGTATATAATATATTTTTGGTGAAATTTGATATTTTATATACAGTATATAATATATATTTGGTGACATTTGACATTATAGGTACAGTATATAATATATGTTTGGTGAAATTTGATATTTTATATACAGTATATAATATATATTTGTTGAAATTTGATATTTTATGTATAGTTTATAATATATATTTGGTGAAATTTCATATTTTATATACCATACATAATATATATTTGGTGTACTTTCATATTTTTTGTACAGTATATAGTATATATTTGGTGACATTTGATATTTTATATACAATTAATAAGATAAGTTTCTTGAAATTTGATATTTTATGTACAGTATATACTATATATTTGGTGAAATTTTGTATTTTATGTACTGCATATAAGATATATTTGTTGTACATTCATATTTTATGTACAGTATATAGTATATATTTGGTGACATTTGATATTTTATGTACAGTATATAATATATATTTGCTGAAATTTGATATTTTATGTATAGTATATAATACATATTTGGTGAAATTTTATATTTTATGTACAGTATATAACATATATTTGGTGTACTTTCATATTTTATGTACAGAATATAGTATATATTTGGTGACATTTGATATTTTATGTACCGTGTATAATAAATATTTGGTGAAATTTTATATTTTATGTACAGTATATAATATGTATTTGGTGTACTTTCATATTTAATGTACAGTATATAGTATATATTTGGTGACATTTGATTTTTATATACAATATATAATATATATTTGTTGAAATTTGAAATTATATGTACAGTATATAACATATATTTGGTGAAATTTTATATTTTATGTACAGTATATAAGACATATTTGGTGTACTTTCATATTTAATGTACAGTATATAGTATATATTTGGTGACATTTGATATTTTATGTACAGTGTATAATATATATTTGGTGAAATTTTATATTTTATCTACAGTATATAATATATATGTGGTGTACTTTCATATTTTATGTACAGTATATAGTATATATTTGGTGACATTTGATATTTTATATACAATAAATAAGATATTATTCTTGAAATTTGATATTTTATGTACAGTATATACTATATGTTTGGTGAAATTTGATATTATAGGTACAGTATATAATATATATTTGGTGAAATTTGATATTTTATATGCAGTATATAATTTATATTTGGTGAAATTTGATATTTTATGTACAGTATATAATATATATTTGTTGAAATTTGATATTTTATGTACAGTATATAATATATATTTGGTGTACTTTCATAATTTATGTGCAGTATATAGTATACATTTGGTGACATTTGATATTTTATGTACAGTGTATAATATATAGTTGGTGAAATTTTATATTTTATGTACAGTATATAATATATATTTGGTGTACTTTCATATTTTATGTACAGTATATAGTATGTATTTGGTGACATTTGATATTTTATATACAGTATATAATATATATTTGTTGAAATTTGATATTTTGTCTATAGTATATAATATATATTTGGTGAAATTTCATATTTTATATACCATACATAATATATATTTGGTGTACTTTCATATTTTATGTACAGTATATAGTATATATTTGGTGACATTTGATATTTTATGTACAGTGTATAATATATATTTGGTGAAATTTTATATTTTATGTACAGTGTAAAATATATATTTGGTGTACTTTCATATTTTATGTACTGTATACAGTATATATTTGGTGACATTTGATATTTTATATACAATTAATAAGATAAGTTTCTTGAAATTTGATATTGTATGTATAGTATATACTATATATTTGGTGTAATTTTATATTTTATGTACTGTATATAAGATATATTTGGTGTACTTTCATATTTAATGTACAGTATATAGTATATATTTGGTGACATTTGATATTTTATGTACAGTATATAATATATATTTGCTGAAATTTGATATTTTATGTATAGTATATAATATATATTTGGTGAAATTTTATATTTTATGTACAGTATATAACATATATTTGGTGTAATTTCATATTTTATGTAGAGTATATAGTATATATTTGGTGACATTTGATATTTTATGTACCGTGTATAATAAATATTTGGTGAAATTTTATATTTTATGTACAGTATATAATATGTATTTGGTGTACTTTCATATTTAATGTACAGTATATAGTATATATTTGGTCACATTTGATTTTTATATACAATATATAATATATATTTGTTGAAATTTGAAATTTTATGTACAGTATATAACATATATTTGGTGAAATTTTATATTTTATGTACAGTATATAAGATATATTTGGTGTACTTTCATATTTAATGTACAGTGTATAGTATATATTTGGTGACATTTGATATTTTATGTACAGTATATAATATATATTTGGTGTACTTTCATATTTTTTGTACAGTATATAGTATATATTTGGTGACATTTGACATTTTATTTACAGTATATAATATATATTTGTTGAAATTTGATATTTTATGTACAGTATATAATATATATTTTTTGAAATTTTATATTTTATGTACAGTATATAATATATATTTGGTGTACTTTCATATTTTATGTACTGTATATCGTATATATTTGGTGACATTTGATATTTTATGTATAGTGTATAATATATATTTGGTGAAATTTTATATTTTATGTAAAGTATATAATATATATTTGGTGTACTTTCATATTTTATGTACAGTATATAGTGTATATTTGGTGACATTTGATATTTTATATACAATAAATAGGATATGTTTCTTGAAATTTTATATTTTATGTACAGTATATACTGTATATTTGGTGAAATTTGACATTATAGGTACAGTATATAATATATGTTTGGTGAAATTTGATATTTTATATACAGTATATAATATATATTTGGTGAAATTTGACATTATAGGTACAGTATATAATATATGTTTGGTGAAATTTGATATTTTATATACAGTATATAATATATATTTGGTGAAATTTGATATTTTATGTACAGTATATAATATTTATTTTTTGAAATTTTATATTTTATGTACAGTATATAATATATATTTGGTGGACTTTCATATTTTATGTACTGTATATAGTATATATTTGGTGACATTTGATATTTTATGTACAGTGTATAATATATATTTGGTGAAATTTTATATTTTATGTACAGTATATAATATATATTTGGTGTACTTTCATATTTTATGTACAGTATATAGTATATATTTGGTGACATTTGATATTTTCTATACAATATATAATATATATTTGTTGAAATTTGATATATTATGTACAGTATATAATATATATTTTTTGAAATTTTATATTTTATGTACAGTATATAAGATATATTTGGTGTACTTTCATATTTTATGTACGGTATATAGTATATATTTGGTGACATTTGATGTTTTATATACAGTATATAATATATATTTGTTAAAATTTGATATTTTATGTACCGTATATAATATATATTTTTTGAAATTTTATATTTTATGTACAGTATATAAGATATATTTGGTGTACTTTCATATTTTATGTACAGTATATAGTATATATTTGGTGACATTTGATATTTTATGTACAGTGTATAATATATATTTGGTGAAATTTTATATTTTATGTACAGTATATAATATATATGTGGTGTACTTTCATATTTTATGTACAGTATATAGTATATATGGTGACATTTGATATTTTATATACAATAAACAAGATATTATTCTTGAAATTTGATATTTTATGTACAGTATATACTATATGTTTGGTGAAATTTGATATTATAGGTACAGTATATAATATATATTTGGTGAAATTTGATATTTTATATGCTGTATATAATATATATTTGGTGAAATTTGATATTTTATGTACAGTATATAATATATATTTGTTGAAATTTGATATTTTATGTACAGTATATAATATATATTTGGTGTACTTTCATATTTTATGTGCAGTATATAGTATACTTTTGGTGACATTTGATATTTTATGTACAGTGTATAATATATATTTGGTGAAATTTTATATTTTATGTACAGTATATAATATATATTTGGTGTACTTTCATATTTTATGTACAGTATATAGTATATATTTGGTGACATTTGATATTTTATGTGCAGTATATAATATATATTTGTTGAAATTTGATATTTTATGTATAGTATATAATATATATTTGGTGAAATTTCATATTTTATAAACCATACATAATATATATTTGGTGTACTTTCATATTTTATGTGCAGTATATAGTATATATTTGGTGACATTTGATATTTTATGTACAGTGTATAATATATATTTGGTGAAATTTTATATTTTATGTACAGTATATAATATATATTTGGTGTACTTTCATATTTTATGTACAGTATATAGTGTATATTTGGTGACATTTGATATTTTATATACAATAAATAAGATATGTTTCTTGAAATTTTATATTTTATGTACAGTATATACTGTATATTTGGTGAAATTTGACATTATACGTACAGTATATAATATATGTTTGGTGAAATTTGATATTTTATATACAGTATATAATATATATTTGGTGACATTTGACATTATAGGTACAGTATATAATATATGTTTGGTGAAATTTGATATTTTATATACAGTATATAATATATATTTGTTGAAATTTGATATTTTATGTATAGTTTATAATATATATTTGGTGAAATTTCATATTTTATATACCATACATAATATATATTTGGTGTACTTTCATATTTTATGTACAGTATATAGTATATATTTGGTGACATTTGATATTTTATATACAATTAATAAGATAAGTTTCTTGAAATTTGATATTTTATGTACAGTATATACTATATATTTGGTGAAATTTTGTATTTTATGTACTGCATATAAGATATATTTGTTGTACTTTCATATTTTATGTACAGTATATAGTATATATTTGGTGACATTTGATATTTTATGTACAGTATATAATATATATTTGCTGAAATTTGATATTTTATGTATAGTATATAATATATATTTGGTGAAATTTTATATTTTATGTACAGTATATAACATATATTTGGTGTACTTTCATATTTTATGTACAGAATATAGTATATATTTGGTGACATTTGATATTTTATGTACCGTGTATAATAAATATTTGGTGAAATTTTATATTTTATGTACAGTATATAATATGTATTTGGTGTACTTTCATATTTAATGTACAGTATATAGTATATATTTGGTGACATTTGATTTTTATATACAATATATAATATATATTTGTTGAAATTTGAAATTATATGTACAGTATATAACATATATTTGGTGAAATTTTATATTTTATGTACAGTATATAAGACATATTTGGTGTACTTTCATATTTAATGTACAGTATATAGTATATATTTGGTGACATTTGATATTTTATGTACAGTGTATAATATATATTTGGTGAAATTTTATATTTTATCTACAGTATATAATATATATGTGGTGTACTTTCATATTTTATGTACAGTATATAGTATATATTTGGTGACATTTGATATTTTATATACAATAAATAAGATATTATTCTTGAAATTTGATATTTTATGTACAGTATATACTATATGTTTGGTGAAATTTGATATTATAGGTACAGTATATAATATATATTTGGTGAAATTTGATATTTTATATGCAGTATATAATTTATATTTGGTGAAATTTGATATTTTATGTACAGTATATAATATATATTTGTTGAAATTTGATATTTTATGTACAGTATATAATATATATTTGGTGTACTTTCATAATTTATGTGCAGTATATAGTATACATTTGGTGACATTTGATATTTTATGTACAGTGTATAATATATAGTTGGTGAAATTTTATATTTTATGTACAGTATATAATATATATTTGGTGTACTTTCATATTTTATGTACAGTATATAGTATGTATTTGGTGACATTTGATATTTTATATACAGTATATAATATATATTTGTTGAAATTTGATATTTTATCTATAGTATATAATATATATTTGGTGAAATTTCATATTTTATATACCATACATAATATATCTTTGGTGTACTTTCATATTTTATGTACAGTATATAGTATATATTTGGTGACATTTGATATTTTGTGTACAGTGTATAATATATATTTGGTGAAATTTTATATTTTATGTACAGTGTAAAATATATATTTGGTGTACTTTCATATTTTATGTACTGTATACAGTATATATTTGGTGACATTTGATATTTTATATACAATTAATAAGATAAGTTTCTTGAAATTTGATATTGTATGTACAGTATATACTATATATTTGGTGAAATTTTATATTTTATGTACTGTATATAAGATATATTTGGTGTACTTTCATATTTTATGTACAGTATATAGTATATATTTGGTGACATTTGATATTTTATGTACAGTATATAATATATATTTGCTGAAATTTGATATTTTATGTATAGTATATAATATATATTTGGTGAAATTTTATATTTTATGTACAGTATATAACATATATTTGGTGTAATTTCATATTTTATGTAGAGTATATAGTATATATTTGGTGACATTTGATATTTTATGTACCGTGTATAATAAATATTTGGTGAAATTTTATATTTTATGTACAGTATATAATATGTATTTGGTGTACTTTCATATTTAATGTACAGTATATAGTATATATTTGGTGACATTTGATTTTTATATACAATATATAATATATATTTGTTGAAATTTGAAATTTTATGTACAGTATATAACATATATTTGGTGAAATTTTATATTTTATGTACAGTATATAAGATATATTTGGTGTACTTTCATATTTAATGTACAGTGTATAGTATATATTTGGTGACATTTGATATTTTATGTACAGTGTATAATATATATTTGGTGAAATTTTATATTTTATGTACAGTATATAATATATATTTGGTGTACTTTCATATTTAATGTACAGTATATAGTATATATTTGGTGACATTTGATATTTTATATACAATATATAATATATATTTGTTGAAATTTGAAATTTTTTGTACAGTATATAATTTATATTTGGTGAAATTTGATATTTTATGTACAGTATATAATATATATTTGGTGTACTTTCATATTTAATGTACAGTATATAGTATATATTTGGTGACATTTGATATTTTATGTACAGTGTATAATATATATTTGGTGAAATTTTATATTTTATGTACACTATATAATATACATTTGGTGTACTTTCATATTTAATGTACAGTATATAGTGTATATTTGGCGACATTTGATATTTGATATACAGTACATAATATATATTTGTTGAAATTTGATATTTTTGTACAGTATATAATATATATTTTTTGAAATTTTATATTTTATGTACAGTATATAATATATATTTGGTGTAGTTTCATATTTTATGTACAGTACATAGTATATATTTGGTGACATTTGATATTTTATGTACAGTGTATAATATATATTTGGTGAAATTTTATATTTTATGTACAGTATATAATATATATTTGGTGTACTTTCATATTTAATGTACAGTATATAGTATATGTTTGGCGACATTTGATATTTTATACACAGTATATAATATATATTTGTTGAAATTTGATATTTTATGTATAGTATATAATATATATTTGGTGAAATTTTATATTTTATGTACAGTATATAATATATATTTGGTGTACTTTCATATTTTATGTACAGTATATAGTATATATTTGGTGACATTTGATATTTTATGTACAGTATATAATATATATTTGTTGAAATTTGATATTTTATGTATAGTATATATTATATATTTGGTGAAATTTGATATTTTATGTACAGTATATAATATATATTTGTTGAAATTTGATATTTTATGTACAGTATATAATATATATTTGGTGAAATTTTATATTTTATGTACAGTATATAATATATATTTGGTGTACGTTAATATTTTATGTAAAGTATATAGCATATATTTGGTGACATTTGATATTTTATGTACAGTATATAATACATATTTGTTGAAATCTGATATTTTATGTATAGTATATAATATATTTTTGGTGAAATTTTATATTTTATGTAGAGTATATAATATATATTTGGTGTACTTTCATATTTTATGTACAGTATATAATATATATTTGGTGAAATTTGATATTTTGTATACAGTATATAATATATATTTGTTGAAATTTGATATTTTATGTACAGTATATAATATAGATTTTTTGAAATTTTATATTTTATGTACAGTATATAATATATATTTGGTGTACTTTCATATTTTATGTACAGTATATAGTATATATTTGGTGACATTTGATATTTTATGAACAGTATATAATATATATTTGGTGAAATTTTATATTTTATGTACAGTACATAATATATATTTGGTGTACTTTCATATTTAATGTACAGTATATAGTATATATTTGGTGACATTTGATATTTTATATACAGTATATAATATATATTTGTTGAAATTTGATATTTTATGTACAGTATATAATATACATTTGGTGTACTTTCATATTTTATGTGCTGTATATAGTATATATTTGGTGACATTTGATATTTTATGTACAGTATATAATATATATTAGTTGAAATTTGATATTTTATGTATAGTATATAATATATATTTGGTGAAATTTTATATTTTATGTACAGTATATAATATATATTTGGTGTACTTTCATATTTTATGTGCTGTATATAGTATAAATTTGGTGACATTTGACATTTTATGTACAGTATATAATATATATTTGTTGAAATTTGATATTTTATGTACAGTATATAATATATATTTGGGGAAATTTGATATTTTGTATACAGTATATAATATATATTTGTTGAAATTTGATATTTTATGTAAAGTATATAATATATAAATGGTGAAATTTTATATTATATGTACAGTACATAATATATATTTGGTGTACTTTCATATTTAATGTACAGTATATAGTATATATTTGGTGACATTTGATTTTTATATACAATATATAATATATATTTGTTGAAATTTGAAATTATATGTACAGTATATAACATATATTTGGTGAAATTTTATATTTTATGTACAGTATATAATATATATTTGGTGTACTTTCATATTTTATGTACAGTATATAGTATATATTTGGTGACATTTGATATTTTATGTACAGTGTATAATATATATTTGGTGAAATTTTATATTTTATCTACAGTATATAATATATATGTGGTGTACTTTCATATTTTATGTACAGTATATAGTATATATTTGGTGACATTTGATATTTTATATACAATAAATAAGATATTATTCTTGAAATTTGATATTTTATGTACAGTATATACTATATGTTTGTTGAAATTTGATATTATAGGTACAGTATATAATATATACTTGGTGAAATTTGATATTTTATATGCAGTATATAATTTATATTTGGTTAAATTTGATATTTTATGTACAGTATATAATATATATTTGTTGAAATTTGATATTTTATGTACAGTATATAATATATATTTGGTGTACTTTCATAATTTATGTGCAGTATATAGTATACATTTGGTGACATTTGATATTTTATGTACAGTGTATAATATATAGTTGGTGAAATTTTATATTTTATGTACAGTATATAATATATATTTGGTGTACTTTCATATTTTATGTACAGTATATAGTATGTATTTGGTGACATTTGATATTTTATATACAGTATATAATATATATTTGTTGAAATTTGATATTTTATCTATAGTATATAATATATATTTGGTGAAATTTCATATTTTATATACCATACATAATATATATTTGGTGTACTTTATATTTTATGTACAGTATATAGTATATATTTGGTGACATTTGATATTTTATGTACAGTGTATAATATATATTTGGTGAAATTTTATATTTTATGTACAGTGTAAAATATATATTTGGTGTACTTTCATATTTTATGTACTGTATACAGTATATATTTGGTGACATTTGATATTTTATATACAATTAATAAGATAAGTTTCTTGAAATTTGATATTGTATGTACAGTATATAGTATATATTTGGTGAAATTTTATATTTTATGTACTGTATATAAGATATATTTGGTGTACTTTCATATATTATGTACAGTATATAGTATATATTTGGTGACATTTGATATTTTATGTACAGTATATAATATATATTTGCTGAAATTTGATATTTTATGTATAGTATATAATATATATTTGGTGAAATTTTATATTTTATGTACAGTATATAACATATATTTGGTGTAATTTCATATTTTATGTAGAGTATATAGTATATATTTGGTGACATTTGATATTTTATGTACCGTGTATAATAAATATTTGGTGAAATTTTATATTTTATGTACAGTATATAATATGTATTTGGTGTACTTTCATATTTAATGTACAGTATATAGTATATATTTGGTGACATTTGATTTTTATATACAATATATAATATATATTTGTTGAAATTTGAAATTTTATGTACAGTATATAACATATATTTGGTGAAATTTTATATTTTATGTACAGTATATAAGATATATTTGGTGTACTTTCATATTTAATGTACAGTGTATAGTATATATTTGGTGACATTTGATATTTTATGTACAGTGTATAATATATATTTGGTGAAATTTTATATTTTATGTACAGTATATAATATATATTTGGTGTACTTTCATATTTAATGTACAGTATATAGTATATATTTGGTGACATTTGATATTTTATATACAATATATAATATATATTTGTTGAAATTTGAAATTTTTTGTACAGTATATAATTTATATTTGGTGAAATTTGATATTTTATGTACAGTATATAATATATATTTGGTGTACTTTCATATTTAATGTACAGTATATAGTATATATTTGGTGACATTTGATATTTTATGTACAGTGTATAATATATATTTGGTGAAATTTTATATTTTATGTACACTATATAATATACATTTGGTGTACTTTCATATTTAATGTACAGTATATAGTGTATATTTGGCGACATTTGATATTTGATATACAGTACATAATATATATTTGTTGAAATTTGATATTTTTGTACAGTATATAATATATATTTTTTGAAATTTTATATTTTATGTACAGTATATTAAATATATTTGGTGTACTTTCATATTTTATGTACAGTACATAGTATATATTTGGTGACATTTGATATTTTATGTACAGTGTATAATATATATTTGGTGAAATTTTATGTTTTATGTACAGTATATAATATATATTTGGTGTACTTTCATATTTTATGTACAGTATATAGTATATATTTGGTGACATTTGATATTTTATGTACAGTGTATAATATATATTTGGTGAAATTTTATATTTTATGTACAGTGTAAAATATATATTTGGTGTACTTTCATATTTTATGTACTGTATACAGTATATATTTGGTGACATTTGATATTTTATATACAATTAATAAGATAAGTTTCTTGAAATTTGATATTGTATGTACAGTATATACTATATATTTGGTGAAATTTTATATTTTATGTACTGTATATAAGATATATTTGGTGTACTTTCATATTTTATGTACAGTATATAGTATATATTTGGTGACATTTGATATTTTATGTACAGTATATAATATATATTTGCTGAAATTTGATATTTTATGTATAGTATATAATATATATTTGGTGAAATTTTATATTTTATGTACAGTATATAACATATATTTGGTGTAATTTCATATTTTATGTAGAGTATATAGTATATATTTGGTGACATTTGATATTTTATGTACCGTGTATAATAAATATTTGGTGAAATTTTATATTTTATGTACAGTATATAATATGTATTTGGTGTACTTTCATATTTAATGTACAGTATATAGTATATATTTGGTGACATTTGATTTTTATATACAATATATAATATATATTTGTTGAAATTTGAAATTTTATGTACAGTATATAACATATATTTGGTGAAATTTTATATTTTATGTACAGTATATAAGATATATTTGGTGTACTTTCATATTTAATGTACAGTGTATAGTATATATTTGGTGACATTTGATATTTTATGTACAGTGTATAATAAATATTTGGTGAAATTTTATATTTTATGTACAGTATATAATATTTATTTGGTGTACTTTCATATTTTATGTACAGTATATAGTGTATATTTGGTGACATTTGATATTTTATATACAATAAATAAGATATGTTTCTTGAAATTTGATATTTTATGTACAGTATATACTGTATATTTGGTGAAATTTGACATTATAGGTACAGTATATAATATATGTTTGGTGAAATTTGATATTTTATATACAGTATATAATACATATTTGGTGAAATTTGACATTATAGGTACAGTATATAATATATGTTTGGTGAAATTTGATATTTTATATACAGTATATAATATATATTTGGTGAAATTTGATATTTTATTTACAGTATATAATATTTATTTTTTGAAATTTTATATTTTATGTTCAGTATATAATATATATTTGGTGGACTTTCATATTTTATGTACAGTATATAGTATATATTTGGTGACATTTGATATTTTATATACAGTGTATAATATATATTTGGTGAAATTTTATATTTTATGTACAGTATATAATATATATTTGGTGTACTTTCATATTTTATGTACAGTATATAGTATATATTTGGTGACATTTGATATTTTATATACAATATATAATATATATTTGTTGAAATTTGATATTTTATGTACAGTATATAATATATATTTGGTGAAATTTTATATTTTATGTACAGTATATAAGATATATTTGGTGTACTTTCATATTTTATGTACAGTATATAGTATATATTTGGTGACATTTGATGTTTTATATACAGTATATAATATATATTTGTTAAAATTTCATATTTTATGTACAGTATATAATATATATTTTTTGAAATTTTATATTTTATGTACAGTATATAAGATATATTTGGTGTACTTTCATATTTTATGTACTGTATATAGTATATATTTGGTGACATTTGATATTTTATGTACAGTGTATAATATATAGTTGGTGAAATTTTATATTTTATGTACAGTATATAATATATATTTGGTGTACTTTCATATTTTATGTACAGTATATAGTATGTATTTGGTGACATTTGATATTTTATATACAGTATATAATATATATTTCTTGAAATTTGATATTTTATCTATAGTATATAATATATATTTGGTGAAATTTCATATTTTATATACCATACATAATATATATTTGGTGTACTTTCATATTTTATGTACAGTATATAGTATATATTTGGTGACATTTGATATTTTATGTACAGTGTATAATATATATTTGGTGAAATTTTATATTTTATGTACAGTGTAAAATATATATTTGGTGTACTTTCATATTTTATGTACTGTATACAGTATATATTTGGTGACATTTGATATTTTATATACAATTAATAAGATAAGTTTCTTGAAATTTGATATTTTATGTACAGTATATACTATATATTTGGTGAAATTTTATATTTTATGTACTGTATATAAGGTATATTTGGTGTACTTTCATATTTTATGTACAGTATATAGTATATATTTGGTGACATTTGATATTTTATGTACAGTATATAATATATATTTGCTGTAATTTGATATTTTATGTATAGTATATAATATATATTTGGTGAAATTTTATATTTTATGTACAGTATATAACATATATTTGGTGTAATTTCATATTTTATGTAGAGTATATAGTATATATTTGGTGACATTTGATATTTTATGTACCGTGTATAATAAATATTTGGTGAAATTTTATATTTTATGTACAGTATATAATATGTATTTGGTGTACTTTCATATTTAATGTACAGTATATAGTATATATTTGGTGACATTTGATTTTTATATACAATATATAATATATATTTGTTGAAATTTGAAATTTTATGTACAGTATATAACATATATTTGGTGAAATTTTATATTTTATGTACAGTATATAAGATATATTTGGTGTACTTTCATATTTAATGTACAGTGTATAGTATATATTTGGTGACATTTGATATTTTATGTACAGTATATAATATATATTTGGTGTGCTTTCATATTTTTTGTACAGTATATAGTATATATTTGGTGACATTTGACATTTTATATACAGTATATAATATATATTTGTTGAAATTTGATATTTTATGTACAGTATATAATATATATTTTTTGAAATTTTATATTTTATGTACAGTATATAATATATATTTGGTGTACTTTCATATTTTATGTACTGTATATCGTATATATTTGGTGACATTTGATATTTTATGTATAGTGTATAATATATATTTGGTGAAATTTTATATTTTATGTAAAGTATATAATATATATTTGGTGTACTTTCATATTTTATGTACAGTATATAGTGTATATTTGGTGACATTTGATATTTTATATACAATAAATAGGATATGTTTCTTGAAATTTTATATTTTATGTACAGTATATACTGTATATTTGGTGAAATTTGACATTATAGGTACAGTATATAATATATGTTTGGTGAAATTTGATATTTTATATACAGTATATAATATATATTTGGTGAAATTTGACATTATAGGTACAGTATATAATATATGTTTGGTGAAATTTGATATTTTATATACAGTATATAATATATATTTGGTGAAATTTGATATTTTATGTACAGTATATAATATTTATTTTTTGAAATTTTATATTTTATGTACAGTATATAATATATATTTGGTGGACTTTCATATTTTATGTACAGTATATAGTATATATTTGGTGACATTTGATATTTTATGTACAGTGTATAATATATATTTGGTGAAATTTTATATTTTATGTACAGTATATAATATATATTTGGTGTACTTTCATATTTTATGTACAGTATATAGTATATATTTGGTGACATTTGATATTTTCTATACAATATATAATATATATTTGTTGAAATTTGATATTTTATGTACAGTATATAATATATATTTTTTGAAATTTTATATTTTATGTACAGTATATAAGATATATTTGGTGTACTTTCATATTTTATGTACGGTATATAGTATATATTTGGTGACATTTGATGTTTTATATACAGTATATAATATATATTTGTTAAAATTTGATATTTTATGTACCGTATATAATATATATTTTTTGAAATTTTATATTTTATGTACAGTATATAATATATATTTGGTGTACTTTCATATTTTATGTACAGTATATAGTATATATTTGGTGACATTTGATATTTTATGTACAGTATATAATATATATTTGTTGAAATTTGATATTTTATGTATAGTATATAATATATATTTGGTGAAATTTTATATTTTATATACCATATATAATATATATTTGGTGTACTTTCATATTTTATGTACAGTATATAGTATATATTTGGTGACATGTGGTATTTTATGTACAGTATAGAATATATATTTTTCGAAATTTTATATTTTATGTACAGTATATAATATATATTTGGTGTACTTTCATATTTTTTGTACAGTATATAGTATATATTTGGTGACATTTGACATTTTATATACAGTATATAATATATATTTGTTGAAATTTGATATTTTATGTACAGTATATAATATATATTTTTTGAAATTTTATATTTTATGTACAGTATATAATATATATTTGGTGTACTTTCATATTTTATGTACTGTATATCGTATATATTTGGTGACATTTGATATTTTATGTATAGTGTATAATATATATTTGGTGAAATTTTATATTTTATGTAAAGTATATAATATATATTTGGTGTACTTTCATATTTTATGTACAGTATATAGTGTATATTTGGTGATATTTGATATTTTATATACAATAAATAGGATATGTTTCTTGAAATTTTATATTTTATGTACAGTATATACTGTATATTTGGTGAAATTTGACATTATAGGTACAGTATATAATATATGTTTGGTGAAATTTGATATTTTATATACAGTATATAATATATATTTGGTGAAATTTGACATTATAGGTACAGTATATAATATATGTTTGGTGAAATTTGATATTTTATATACAGTATATAATATATATTTGGTGAAATTTGATATTTTATGTACAGTATATAATATTTATTTTTTGAAATTTTATATTTTATGTACAGTATATAATATATATTTGGTGTACTTTCATATTTTATGTACAGTATATAGTATATATTTGGTGACATTTGATATTTTATGTACAGTGTATAATATATATTTGGTGAAATTTTATATTTTATGTACAGTATATAAGATATATTTGGTGTACTTTCATATTTTATGTACGGTATATAGTATATATTTGGTGACATTTGATGTTTTATATACAGTATATAATATATATTTGTTAAAATTTGATATTTTATGTACCGTATATAAGATATAATTTTTGAAATTTTATATTTTATGTACAGTATATAAGATATATTTGGTGTACTTTCATATTTTATGTACAGTATATAGTATATATTTGGTGACATTTGATATTTTATATACAATAAACAAGATATTATTCTTGAAATTTGATATTTTATGTACAGTATATACTATATGTTTGGTGAAATTTGATATTATAGGTACAGTATATAATATATATTTGGTGAAATTTGATATTTTATATGCTGTATATAATTTATATTTGGTGAAATTTGATATTTTATGTACAGTATATAATATATATTTGTTGAAATTTGATATTTTATGTACAGTATATAATATATATTTGGTGTACTTTCATATTTTATGTGCAGTATATAGTATACTTTTGGTGACATTTGATATTTTATGTACAGTGTATAATATATATTTGGTGAAATTTTATATTTTATGTACAGTATATAATATATATTTGGTGTACTTTCATATTTTATGTACAGTATATAGTATATATTTGGTGACATTTGATATTTTATGTGCAGTATATAATATATATTTGTTGAAATTTGATATTTTATGTATAGTATATAATATATATTTGGTGTACTTTCATATTTTATGTACAGTATATAGTATATATTTGGTGACATTTGATATTTTATGTACAGTGTATAATATATATTTGGTGAAATTTTATATTTTATGTACAGTATATAATATATATTTGGTGTACTTTCATATTTTATGTACAGTATATAGTGTATATTTGGTGACATTTGATATTTTATATACAATAAATAAGATATGTTTCTTGAAATTTTATATTTTATGTACAGTATATACTGTATATTTGGTGAAATTTGACATTATACGTACAGTATATAATATATGTTTGGTGAAATTTGATATTTTATATACAGTATATAATATATATTTGGTGACATTTGACATTATAGGTACAGTATATAATATATGTTTGGTGAAATTTGATATTTTATATACAGTATATAATATATATTTGTTGAAATTTGATATTTTATGTATAGTTTATAATATATATTTGGTGAAATTTCATATTTTATATACCATACATAATATATATTTGGTGTACTTTCATATTTTATGTACAGTATATAGTATATATTTGGTGACATTTGATATTTTATATACAATTAATAAGATAAGTTTCTTGAAATTTGATATTTTATGTACAGTATATACTATATATTTGGTGAAATTTTGTATTTTATGTACTGCATATAAGATATATTTGTTGTACTTTCATATTTTATGTACAGTATATAGTATATATTTGGTGACATTTGATATTTTATGTACAGTATATAATATATATTTGCTGAAATTTGATATTTTATGTATAGTATATAATACATATTTGGTGAAATTTTATATTTTATGTACAGTATATAACATATATTTGGTGTACTTTCATATTTTATGTACAGAATATAGTATATATTTGGTGACATTTGATATTTTATGTACCGTGTATAATAAATATTTGGTGAAATTTTATATTTTATGTACAGTATATAAGACATATTTGGTGTACTTTCATATTTAATGTACAGTATATAGTATATATTTGGTGACATTTGATATTTTATGTACAGTGTATAATATATATTTGGTGAAATTTTATATTTTATCTACAGTATATAATATATATGTGGTGTACTTTCATATTTTATGTACAGTATATAGTATATATTTGGTGACATTTGATATTTTATATACAATAAATAAGATATTATTCTTGAAATTTGATATTTTATGTACAGTATATACTATATGTTTGGTGAAATTTGATATTATAGGTACAGTATATAATATATATTTGGTGAAATTTGATATTTTATATGCAGTATATAATTTATATTTGGTGAAATTTGATATTTTATGTACAGTATATAATATATATTTGTTGAAATTTGATATTTTATGTACAGTATATAATATATATTTGGTGTACTTTCATAATTTATGTGCAGTATATAGTATACATTTGGTGACATTTGATATTTTATGTACAGTGTATAATATATAGTTGGTGAAATTTTATATTTTATGTACAGTATATAATATATATTTGGTGTACTTTCATATTTTATGTACAGTATATAGTATGTATTTGGTGACATTTGATATTTTATATACAGTATATAATATATATTTGTTGAAATTTGATATTTTATCTATAGTATATAATATATATTTGGTGAAATTTCATATTTTATATACCATACATAATATATATTTGGTGTACTTTCATATTTTATGTACAGTATATAGTATATATTTGGTGACATTTGATATTTTATGTACAGTGTATAATATATATTTGGTGAAATTTTATATTTTATGTACAGTGTAAAATATATATTTGGTGTACTTTCATATTTTATGTACTGTATACAGTATATATTTGGTGACATTTGATATTTTATATACAATTAATAAGATAAGTTTCTTGAAATTTGATATTGTATGTACAGTATATACTATATATTTGGTGAAATTTTATATTTTATGTACTGTATATAAGATATATTTGGTGTACTTTCATATTTTATGTACAGTATATAGTATATATTTGGTGACATTTGATATTTTATGTACAGTATATAATATATATTTGCTGAAATTTGATATTTTATGTATAGTATATAATATATATTTGGTGAAATTTTATATTTTATGTACAGTATATAACATATATTTGGTGTAATTTCATATTTTATGTAGAGTATATAGTATATATTTGGTGACATTTGATATTTTATGTACCGTGTATAATAAATATTTGGTGAAATTTTATATTTTATGTACAGTATATAATATGTATTTGGTGTACTTTCATATTTAATGTACAGAATATAGTATATATTTGGTGACATTTGATTTTTATATACAATATATAATATATATTTGTTGAAATTTGAAATATTATGTACAGTATATAACATATATTTGGTGAAATTTTATATTTTATGTACAGTATATAAGATATATTTGGTGTACTTTCATATTTAATGTACAGTGTATAGTATATATTTGGTGACATTTGATATTTTATGTACAGTATATAATATATATTTGGTGTACTTTCATATTTTTTGTACAGTATATAGTATATATTTGGTGACATTTGACATTTTATTTACAGTATATAATATATATTTGTTGAAATTTGATATTTTATGTACAGTATATAATATATATTTTTTGAAATTTTATATTTTATGTACAGTATATAATATATATTTGGTGTACTTTCATATTTTATGTACTGTATATCGTATATATTTGGTGACATTTGATATTTTATGTATAGTGTATAATATATATTTGGTGAAATTTTATATTTTATGTAAAGTATATAATATATATTTGGTGTACTTTCATATTTTATGTACAGTATATAGTGTATATTTGGTGACATTTGATATTTTATATACAATAAATAGGATATGTTTCTTGAAATTTTATATTTTATGTACAATATATACTGTATATTTGGTGAAATTTGACATTATAGGTACAGTATATAATATATGTTTGGTGAAATTTGATATTTTATATACAGTATATAATATATATTTGGTGAAATTTGACATTATAGGTACAGTATATAATATATGTTTGGTGAAATTTGATATTTTATATACAGTATATAATATATATTTGGTGAAATTTGATATTTTATGTACAGTATATAATATTTATTTTTTGAAATTTTATATTTTATGTACAGTATATAATATATATTTGGTGGACTTTCATATTTTATGTACAGTATATAGTATATATTTGGTGACATTTGATATTTTATGTACAGTGTATAATATATATTTGGTGAAATTTTATATTTTATGTACAGTATATAATATATATTTGGTGTACTTTCATATTTTATGTACAGTATATAGTATATATTTGGTGACATTTGATATTTTCTATACAATATATAATATATATTTGTTGAAATTTGATATTTTATGTACAGTATATAATATATATTTTTTGAAATTTTATATTTTATGTACAGTATATAATATATATTTGGTGTACTTTCATATTTTATGTACAGTATATAGTGTATATTTGGTGACATTTGATATTTTATATACAATAAATAAGATATGTTTCTTGAAATTTTATATTTTATGTACAGTATATACTGTATATTTGGTGAAATTTGACATTATACGTACAGTATATAATATATGTTTGGTGAAATTTGATATTTTATATACAGTATATAATATATATTTGGTGACATTTGACATTATAGGTACAGTATATAATATATGTTTGGTGAAATTTGATATTTTATATACAGTATATAATATATATTTGTTGAAATTTGATATTTTATGTATAGTTTATAATATATATTTGGTGAAATTTCATATTTTATATACCATACATAATATATATTTGGTGTACTTTCATATTTTATGTACAGTATATAGTATATATTTGGTGACATTTGATATTTTATATACAATTAATAAGATAAGTTTCTTGAAATTTGATATTTTATGTACAGTATATACTATATATTTGGTGAAATTTTGTATTTTATGTACTGCATATAAGATATATTTGTTGTACTTTCATATTTTATGTACAGTATATAGTATATATTTGGTGACATTTGATATTTTATGTACAGTATATAATATATATTTGCTGAAATTTGATATTTTATGTATAGTATATAATACATATTTGGTGAAATTTTATATTTTATGTACAGTATATAACATATATTTGGTGTACTTTCATATTTTATGTACAGAATATAGTATATATTTGGTGACATTTGATATTTTATGTACCGTGTATAATAAATATTTGGTGAAATTTTATATTTTATGTACAGTATATAAGACATATTTGGTGTACTTTCATATTTAATGTACAGTATATAGTATATATTTGGTGACATTTGATATTTTATGTACAGTGTATAATATATATTTGGTGAAATTTTATATTTTATCTACAGTATATAATATATATGTGGTGTACTTTCATATTTTATGTACAGTATATAGTATATATTTGGTGACATTTGATATTTTATATACAATAAATAAGATATTATTCTTGAAATTTGATATTTTATGTACAGTATATACTATATGTTTGGTGAAATTTGATATTATAGGTACAGTATATAATATATATTTGGTGAAATTTGATATTTTATATGCAGTATATAATTTATATTTGGTGAAATTTGATATTTTATGTACAGTATATAATATATATTTGTTGAAATTTGATATTTTATGTACAGTATATAATATATATTTGGTGTACTTTCATAATTTATGTGCAGTATATAGTATACATTTGGTGACATTTGATATTTTATGTACAGTGTATAATATATAGTTGGTGAAATTTTATATTTTATGTACAGTATATAATATATATTTGGTGTACTTTCATATTTTATGTACAGTATATAGTATGTATTTGGTGACATTTGATATTTTATATACAGTATATAATATATATTTGTTGAAATTTGATATTTTATCTATAGTATATAATATATATTTGGTGAAATTTCATATTTTATATACCATACATAATATATATTTGGTGTACTTTCATATTTTATGTACAGTATATAGTATATATTTGGTGACATTTGATATTTTATGTACAGTGTATAATATATATTTGGTGAAATTTTATATTTTATGTACAGTGTAAAATATATATTTGGTGTACTTTCATATTTTATGTACTGTATACAGTATATATTTGGTGACATTTGATATTTTATATACAATTAATAAGATAAGTTTCTTGAAATTTGATATTGTATGTACAGTATATACTATATATTTGGTGAAATTTTATATTTTATGTACTGTATATAAGATATATTTGGTGTACTTTCATATTTTATGTACAGTATATAGTATATATTTGGTGACATTTGATATTTTATGTACAGTATATAATATATATTTGCTGAAATTTGATATTTTATGTATAGTATATAATATATATTTGGTGAAATTTTATATTTTATGTACAGTATATAACATATATTTGGTGTAATTTCATATTTTATGTAGAGTATATAGTATATATTTGGTGACATTTGATATTTTATGTACCGTGTATAATAAATATTTGGTGAAATTTTATATTTTATGTACAGTATATAATATGTATTTGGTGTACTTTCATATTTAATGTACAGAATATAGTATATATTTGGTGACATTTGATTTTTATATACAATATATAATATATATTTGTTGAAATTTGAAATATTATGTACAGTATATAACATATATTTGGTGAAATTTTATATTTTATGTACAGTATATAAGATATATTTGGTGTACTTTCATATTTAATGTACAGTGTATAGTATATATTTGGTGACATTTGATATTTTATGTACAGTATATAATATATATTTGGTGTACTTTCATATTTTTTGTACAGTATATAGTATATATTTGGTGACATTTGACATTTTATTTACAGTATATAATATATATTTGTTGAAATTTGATATTTTATGTACAGTATATAATATATATTTTTTGAAATTTTATATTTTATGTACAGTATATAATATATATTTGGTGTACTTTCATATTTTATGTACTGTATATCGTATATATTTGGTGACATTTGATATTTTATGTATAGTGTATAATATATATTTGGTGAAATTTTATATTTTATGTAAAGTATATAATATATATTTGGTGTACTTTCATATTTTATGTACAGTATATAGTGTATATTTGGTGACATTTGATATTTTATATACAATAAATAGGATATGTTTCTTGAAATTTTATATTTTATGTACAATATATACTGTATATTTGGTGAAATTTGACATTATAGGTACAGTATATAATATATGTTTGGTGAAATTTGATATTTTATATACAGTATATAATATATATTTGGTGAAATTTGACATTATAGGTACAGTATATAATATATGTTTGGTGAAATTTGATATTTTATATACAGTATATAATATATATTTGGTGAAATTTGATATTTTATGTACAGTATATAATATTTATTTTTTGAAATTTTATATTTTATGTACAGTATATAATATATATTTGGTGGACTTTCATATTTTATGTACAGTATATAGTATATATTTGGTGACATTTGATATTTTATGTACAGTGTATAATATATATTTGGTGAAATTTTATATTTTATGTACAGTATATAATATATATTTGGTGTACTTTCATATTTTATGTACAGTATATAGTATATATTTGGTGACATTTGATATTTTCTATACAATATATAATATATATTTGTTGAAATTTGATATTTTATGTACAGTATATAATATATATTTTTTGAAATTTTATATTTTATGTACAGTATATAAGATATATTTGGTGTACTTTCATATTTTATGTACGGTATATAGTATATATTTGGTGACATTTGATGTTTTATATACAGTATATAATATATATTTGTTAAAATTTGATATTTTATGTACCGTATATAATATATATTTTTTGAAATTTTATATTTTATGTACAGTATATAAGATATATTTGGTGTACTTTCATATTTTATGTACAGTATATAGTATATATTTGGTGACATTTGATATTTTATGTACAGTGTATAATATATATTTGGTGAAATTTTATATTTTATATACAGTATATAATATATATGTGGTGTACTTTCATATTTTATGTACAGTATATAGTATATATTTGGTGACATTTGATATTTTATATACAATAAACAAGATATTATTCTTGAAATTTGATATTTTATGTACAGTATATACTATATGTTTGGTGAAATTTGATATTATAGGTACAGTATATAATATATATTTGGTGAAATTTGATATTTTATATGCTGTATATAATATATATTTGGTGAAATTTTATATTTTATGTACAGTATATAATATATATTTGGTGTACTTTCATATTTTATGTACAGTATATAGTATATATTTGGTGACATTTGATATTTTATATACAATATATAATATATATTTGTTGAAATTTGATATTTTATGTACAGTATATAATATATATTTGGTGAAATTTTATATTTTATGTACAGTATATAAGATATATTTGGTGTACTTTCATATTTTATGTACAGTATATAGTATATATTTGGTGACATTTGATGTTTTATATACAGTATATAATATATATTTGTTAAAATTTCATATTTTATGTACAGTATATAATATATATTTTTTGAAATTTTATATTTTATGTACAGTATATAAGATATATTTGGTGTACTTTCATATTTTATGTACTGTATATAGTATATATTTGGTGACATTTGATATTTTATGTACAGTGTATAATATATAGTTGGTGAAATTTTATATTTTATGTACAGTATATAATATATATTTGGTGTACTTTCATATTTTATGTACAGTATATAGTATGTATTTGGTGACATTTGATATTTTATATACAGTATATAATATATATTTCTTGAAATTTGATATTTTATCTATAGTATATAATATATATTTGGTGAAATTTCATATTTTATATACCATACATAATATATATTTGGTGTACTTTCATATTTTATGTACAGTATATAGTATATATTTGGTGACATTTGATATTTTATGTACAGTGTATAATATATATTTGGTGAAATTTTATATTTTATGTACAGTGTAAAATATATATTTGGTGTACTTTCATATTTTATGTACTGTATACAGTATATATTTGGTGACATTTGATATTTTATATACAATTAATAAGATAAGTTTCTTGAAATTTGATATTTTATGTACAGTATATACTATATATTTGGTGAAATTTTATATTTTATGTACTGTATATAAGGTATATTTGGTGTACTTTCATATTTTATGTACAGTATATAGTATATATTTGGTGACATTTGATATTTTATGTACAGTATATAATATATATTTGCTGTAATTTGATATTTTATGTATAGTATATAATATATATTTGGTGAAATTTTATATTTTATGTACAGTATATAACATATATTTGGTGTAATTTCATATTTTATGTAGAGTATATAGTATATATTTGGTGACATTTGATATTTTATGTACCGTGTATAATAAATATTTGGTGAAATTTTATATTTTATGTACAGTATATAATATGTATTTGGTGTACTTTCATATTTAATGTACAGTATATAGTATATATTTGGTGACATTTGATTTTTATATACAATATATAATATATATTTGTTGAAATTTGAAATTTTATGTACAGTATATAACATATATTTGGTGAAATTTTATATTTTATGTACAGTATATAAGATATATTTGGTGTACTTTCATATTTAATGTACAGTGTATAGTATATATTTGGTGACATTTGATATTTTATGTACAGTATATAATATATATTTGGTGTACTTTCATATTTTTTGTACAGTATATAGTATATATTTGGTGACATTTGACATTTTATATACAGTATATAATATATATTTGTTGAAATTTGATATTTTATGTACAGTATATAATATATATTTTTTGAAATTTTATATTTTATGTACAGTATATAATATATATTTGGTGTACTTTCATATTTTATGTACTGTATATCGTATATATTTGGTGACATTTGATATTTTATGTATAGTGTATAATATATATTTGGTGAAATTTTATATTTTATGTAAAGTATATAATATATATTTGGTGTACTTTCATATTTTATGTACAGTATATAGTGTATATTTGGTGACATTTGATATTTTATATACAATAAATAGGATATGTTTCTTGAAATTTTATATTTTATGTACAGTATATACTGTATATTTGGTGAAATTTGACATTATAGGTACAGTATATAATATATGTTTGGTGAAATTTGATATTTTATATACAGTATATAATATATATTTGGTGAAATTTGACATTATAGGTACAGTATATAATATATGTTTGGTGAAATTTGATATTTTATATACAGTATATAATATATATTTGGTGAAATTTGATATTTTATGTACAGTATATAATATTTATTTTTTGAAATTTTATATTTTATGTACAGTATATAATATATATTTGGTGGACTTTCATATTTTATGTACAGTATATAGTATATATTTGGTGACATTTGATATTTTATGTACAGTGTATAATATATATTTGGTGAAATTTTATATTTTATGTACAGTATATAATATATATTTGGTGTACTTTCATATTTTATGTACAGTATATAGTATATATTTGGTGACATTTGATATTTTCTATACAATATATAATATATATTTGTTGAAATTTGATATTTTATGTACAGTATATAATATATATTTTTTGAAATTTTATATTTTATGTACAGTATATAAGATATATTTGGTGTACTTTCATATTTTATGTACGGTATATAGTATATATTTGGTGACATTTGATGTTTTATATACAGTATATAATATATATTTGTTAAAATTTGATATTTTATGTACCGTATATAATATATATTTTTTGAAATTTTATATTTTATGTACAGTATATAATATATATTTGGTGTACTTTCATATTTTATGTACAGTATATAGTATATATTTGGTGACATTTGATATTTTATGTACAGTATATAATATATATTTGTTGAAATTTGATATTTTATGTATAGTATATAATATATATTTGGTGAAATTTTATATTTTATATACCATATATAATATATATTTGGTGTACTTTCATATTTTATGTACAGTATATAGTATATATTTGGTGACATTTGGTATTTTATGTACAGTATAGAATATATATTTTTCGAAATTTTATATTTTATGTACAGTATATAATATATATTTGGTGTACTTTCATATTTTTTGTACAGTATATAGTATATATTTGGTGACATTTGACATTTTATATACAGTATATAATATATATTTGTTGAAATTTGATATTTTATGTACAGTATATAATATATATTTTTTGAAATTTTATATTTTATGTACAGTATATAATATATATTTGGTGTACTTTCATATTTTATGTACTGTATATCGTATATATTTGGTGACATTTGATATTTTATGTATAGTGTATAATATATATTTGGTGAAATTTTATATTTTATGTAAAGTATATAATATATATTTGGTGTACTTTCATATTTTATGTACAGTATATAGTGTATATTTGGTGACATTTGATATTTTATATACAATAAATAGGATATGTTTCTTGAAATTTTATATTTTATGTACAGTATATACTGTATATTTGGTGAAATTTGACATTATAGGTACAGTATATAATATATGTTTGGTGAAATTTGATATTTTATATACAGTATATAATATATATTTGGTGAAATTTGACATTATAGGTACAGTATATAATATATGTTTGGTGAAATTTGATATTTTATATACAGTATATAATATATATTTGGTGAAATTTGATATTTTATGTACAGTATATAATATTTATTTTTTGAAATTTTATATTTTATGTACAGTATATAATATATATTTGGTGTACTTTCATATTTTATGTACAGTATATAGTATATATTTGGTGACATTTGATATTTTATGTACAGTGTATAATATATATTTGGTGAAATTTTATATTTTATGTACAGTATATAAGATATATTTGGTGTACTTTCATATTTTATGTACGGTATATAGTATATATTTGGTGACATTTGATGTTTTATATACAGTATATAATATATATTTGTTAAAATTTGATATTTTATGTACCGTATATAAGATATATTTTTTGAAATTTTATATTTTATGTACAGTATATAAGATATATTTGGTGTACTTTCATATTTTATGTACAGTATATGGTATATATTTGGTGACATTTGATATTTTATATACAATAAACAAGATATTATTCTTGAAATTTGATATTTTATGTACAGTATATACTATATGTTTGGTGAAATTTGATATTATAGGTACAGTATATAATATATATTTGGTGAAATTTGATATTTTATATGCTGTATATAATTTATATTTGGTGAAATTTGATATTTTATGTACAGTATATAATATATATTTGTTGAAATTTGATATTTTATGTACAGTATATAATATATATTTGGTGTACTTTCATATTTTATGTGCAGTATATAGTATACTTTTGGTGACATTTGATATTTTATGTACAGTGTATAATATATATTTGGTGAAATTTTATATTTTATGTACAGTATATAATATATATTTGGTGTACTTTCATATTTTATGTACAGTATATAGTATATATTTGGTGACATTTGATATTTTATGTGCAGTATATAATATATATTTGTTGAAATTTGATATTTTATGTATAGTATATAATATATATTTGGTGTACTTTCATATTTTATGTACAGTATATAGTATATATTTGGTGACATTTGATATTTTATGTACAGTGTATAATATATATTTGGTGAAATTTTATATTTTATGTACAGTATATAATATATATTTGGTGTACTTTCATATTTTATGTACAGTATATCGTGTATATTTGGTGACATTTGATATTTTATATACAATAAATAAGATATGTTTCTTGAAATTTTATATTTTATGTACAGTATATACTGTATATTTGGTGAAATTTGACATTATACATACAGTATATAATATATGTTTGGTGAAATTTGATATTTTATATACAGTATATAATATATATTTGGTGACATTTGACATTATAGGTACAGTATATAATATATGTTTGGTGAAATTTGATATTTTATATACAGTATATAATATATATTTGTTGAAATTTGATATTTTATGTATAGTTTATAATATATATTTGGTGAAATTTCATATTTTATATACCATACATAATATATATTTGGTGTACTTTCATATTTTATGTACAGTATATAGTATATATTTGGTGACATTTGATATTTTATATACAATTAATAAGATAAGTTTCTTGAAATTTGATATTTTATGTACAGTATATACTATATATTTGGTGAAATTTTGTATTTTATGTACTGCATATAAGATATATTTGTTGTACTTTCATATTTTATGTACAGTATATAGTATATATTTGGTGACATTTGATATTTTATGTACAGTATATAATATATATTTGCTGAAATTTGATATTTTATGTATAGTATATAATACATATTTGGTGAAATTTTATATTTTATGTACAGTATATAACATATATTTGGTGTACTTTCATATTTTATGTACAGAATATAGTATATATTTGGTGACATTTGATATTTTATGTACCGTGTATAATAAATATTTGGTGAAATTTTATATTTTATGTACAGTATATAATATGTATTTGGTGTACTTTCATATTTAATGTACAGTATATAGTATATATTTGGTGACATTTGATTTTTATATACAATATATAATATATATTTGTTGAAATTTGAAATTATATGTACAGTATATAACATATATTTGGTGAAATTTTATATTTTATGTACAGTATATAAGACATATTTGGTGTACTTTCATATTTAATGTACAGTATATAGTATATATTTGGTGACATTTGATATTTTATGTACAGTGTATAATATATATTTGGTGAAATTTTATATTTTATCTACAGTATATAATATATATGTGGTGTACTTTCATATTTTATGTACAGTATATAGTATATATTTGGTGACATTTGATATTTTATATACAATAAATAAGATATTATTCTTGAAATTTGATATTTTATGTACAGTATATACTATATGTTTGGTGAAATTTGATATTATAGGTACAGTATATAATATATATTTGGTGAAATTTGATATTTTATATGCAGTATATAATTTATATTTGGTGAAATTTGATATTTTATGTACAGTATATAATATATATTTGTTGAAATTTGATATTTTATGTACAGTATATAATATATATTTGGTGTACTTTCATAATTTATGTGCAGTATATAGTATACATTTGGTGACATTTGATATTTTATGTACAGTGTATAATATATAGTTGGTGAAATTTTATATTTTATGTACAGTATATAATATATATTTGGTGTACTTTCATATTTTATGTACAGTATATAGTATGTATTTGGTGACATTTGATATTTTATATACAGTATATAATATATATTTGTTGAAATTTGATATTTTATCTATAGTATATAATATATATTTGGTGAAATTTCATATTTTATATACCATACATAATATATATTTGGTGTACTTTCATATTTTATGTACAGTATATAGTATATATTTGGTGACATTTGATATTTTATGTACAGTGTATAATATATATTTGGTGAAATTTTATATTTTATGTACAGTGTAAAATATATATTTGGTGTACTTTCATATTTTATGTACTGTATACAGTATATATTTGGTGACATTTGATATTTTATATACAATTAATAAGATAAGTTTCTTGAAATTTGATATTGTATGTACAGTATATACTATATATTTGGTGAAATTTTATATTTTATGTACTGTATATAAGATATATTTGGTGTACTTTCATATTTTATGTACAGTATATAGTATATATTTGGTGACATTTGATATTTTATGTACAGTATATAATATATATTTGCTGAAATTTGATATTTTATGTATAGTATATAATATATATTTGGTGAAATTTTATATTTTATGTACAGTATATAACATATATTTGGTGTAATTTCATATTTTATGTAGAGTATATAGTATATATTTGGTGACATTTGATATTTTATGTACCGTGTATAATAAATATTTGGTGAAATTTTATATTTTATGTACAGTATATAATATGTATTTGGTGTACTTTCATATTTAATGTACAGAATATAGTATATATTTGGTGACATTTGATTTTTATATACAATATATAATATATATTTGTTGAAATTTGAAATTTTATGTACAGTATATAACATATATTTGGTGAAATTTTATATTTTATGTACAGTATATAAGATATATTTGGTGTACTTTCATATTTAATGTACAGTGTATAGTATATATTTGGTGACATATGATATTTTATGTACAGTATATAATATATATTTGGTGTACTTTCATATTTTTTGTACAGTATATAGTATATATTTGGTGACATTTGACATTTTATTTACAGTATATAATATATATTTGTTGAAATTTGATATTTTATGTACAGTATATAATATATATTTTTTGAAATTTTATATTTTATGTACAGTATATAATATATATTTGGTGTACTTTCATATTTTATGTACTGTATATCGTATATATTTGGTGACATTTGATATTTTATGTATAGTGTATAATATATATTTGGTGAAATTTTATATTTTATGTAAAGTATATAATATATATTTGGTGTACTTTCATATTTTATGTACAGTATATAGTGTATATTTGGTGACATTTGATATTTTATATACAATAAATAGGATATGTTTCTTGATATTTTATATTTTATGTACAATATATACTGTATATTTGGTGAAATTTGACATTATAGGTACAGTATATAATATATGTTTGGTGAAATTTGATATTTTATATACAGTGTATAATATATATTTGGTGAAATTTGACATTATAGGTACAGTATATAATATATGTTTGGTGAAATTTGATATTTTATATACAGTATATAATATATATTTGGTGAAATTTGATATTTTATGTACAGTATATAATATTTATTTTTTGAAATTTTATATTTTATGTACAGTATATAATATATATTTGGTGGACTTTCATATTTTATGTACAGTATATAGTATATATTTGGTGACATTTGATATTTTATGTACAGTGTATAATATATATTTGGTGAAATTTTATATTTTATGTACAGTATATAATATATATTTGGTGTACTTTCATATTTTATGTACAGTATATAGTATATATTTGGTGACATTTGATATTTTCTATACAATATATAATATATATTTGTTGAAATTTGATATTTTATGTACAGTATATAATATATATTTTTTGAAATTTTATATTTTATGTACAGTATATAAGATATATTTGGTGTACTTTCATATTTTATGTACGGTATATAGTATATATTTGGTGACATTTGATGTTTTATATACAGTATATAATATATATTTGTTAAAATTTGATATTTTATGTACCGTATATAATATATATTTTTTGAAATTTTATATTTTATGTACAGTATATAAGATATATTTGGTGTACTTTCATATTTTATGTACAGTATATAGTATATATTTGGTGACATTTGATATTTTATGTACAGTGTATAATATATATTTGGTGAAATTTTATATTTTATATACAGTATATAATATATATGTGGTGTACTTTCATATTTTATGTACAGTATATAGTATATATTTGGTGACATTTGATATTTTATATACAATAAACAAGATATTATTCTTGAAATTTGATATTTTATGTACAGTATATACTATATGTTTGGTGAAATTTGATATTATAGGTACAGTATATAATATATATTTGGTGAAATTTGATATTTTATATGCTGTATATAATATATATTTGGTGAAATTTGATATTTTATGTACAGTATATAATATATATTTGTTGAAATTTGATATTTTATGTACAGTATATAATATATATTTGGTGTACTTTCATATTTTATGTGCAGTATATAGTATACTTTTGGTGACATTTGATATTTTATGTACAGTGTATAATATATATTTGGTGAAATTTTATATTTTATGTACAGTATATAATATATATTTGGTGTACTTTCATATTTTATGTACAGTATATAGTATATATTTGGTGACATTTGATATTTTATGTGCAGTATATAATATATATTTGTTGAAATTTGATATTTTATGTATAGTATATAATATATATTTGGTGAAATTTCATATTTTATAAACCATACATAATATATATTTGGTGTACTTTCATATTTTATGTGCAGTATATAGTATATATTTGGTGACATTTGATATTTTATGTACAGTGTATAATATATATTTGGTGAAATTTTATATTTTATGTACAGTATATAATATATATTTGGTGTACTTTCATATTTTATGTACAGTATATAGTGTATATTTGGTGACATTTGATATTTTATATACAATAAATAAGATATGTTTCTTGAAATTTTATATTTTATGTACAGTATATACTGTATATTTGGTGAAATTTGACATTATACGTACAGTATATAATATATGTTTGGTGAAATTTGATATTTTATATACAGTATATAATATATATTTGGTGACATTTGACATTATAGGTACAGTATATAATATATGTTTGGTGAAATTTGATATTTTATATACAGTATATAATATATATTTGTTGAAATTTGATATTTTATGTATAGTTTATAATATATATTTGGTGAAATTTCATATTTTATATACCATACATAATATATATTTGGTGTACTTTCATATTTTATGTACAGTATATAGTATATATTTGGTGACATTTGATATTTTATATACAATTAATAAGATAAGTTTCTTGAAATTTGATATTTTATGTACAGTATATACTATATATTTGGTGAAATTTTGTATTTTATGTACTGCATATAAGATATATTTGTTGTACTTTCATATTTTATGTACAGTATATAGTATATATTTGGTGACATTTGATATTTTATGTACAGTATATAATATATATTTGCTGAAATTTGATATTTTATGTATAGTATATAATATATATTTGGTGAAATTTTATATTTTATGTACAGTATATAACATATATTTGGTGTACTTTCATATTTTATGTACAGAATATAGTATATATTTGGTGACATTTGATATTTTATGTACCGTGTATAATAAATATTTGGTGAAATTTTATATTTTATGTACAGTATATAATATGTATTTGGTGTACTTTCATATTTAATTTACAGTATATAGTATATATTTGGTGACATTTGATTTTTATATACAATATATAATATATATTTGTTGAAATTTGAAATTATATGTACAGTATATAACATATATTTGGTGAAATTTTATATTTTATGTACAGTATATAAGACATATTTGGTGTACTTTCATATTTAATGTACAGTATATAGTATATATTTGGTGACATTTGATATTTTATGTACAGTGTATAATATATATTTGGTGAAATTTTATATTTTATCTACAGTATATAATATATATGTGGTGTACTTTCATATTTTATGTACAGTATATAGTATATATTTGGTGACATTTGATATTTTATATACAATAAATAAGATATTATTCTTGAAATTTGATATTTTATGTACAGTATATACTATATGTTTGGTGAAATTTGATATTATAGGTACAGTATATAATATATATTTGGTGAAATTTGATATTTTATATGCAGTATATAATTTATATTTGGTGAAATTTGATATTTTATGTACAGTATATAATATATATTTGTTGAAATTTGATATTTTATGTACAGTATATAATATATATTTGGTGTACTTTCATAATTTATGTGCAGTATATAGTATACATTTGGTGACATTTGATATTTTATGTACAGTGTATAATATATAGTTGGTGAAATTTTATATTTTATGTACAGTATATAATATATATTTGGTGTACTTTCATATTTTATGTACAGTATATAGTATGTATTTGGTGACATTTGATATTTTATATACAGTATATAATATATATTTGTTGAAATTTGATATTTTATCTATAGTATATAATATATATTTGGTGAAATTTCATATTTTATATACCATACATAATATATCTTTGGTGTACTTTCATATTTTATGTACAGTATATAGTATATATTTGGTGACATTTGATATTTTGTGTACAGTGTATAATATATATTTGGTGAAATTTTATATTTTATGTACAGTGTAAAATATATATTTGGTGTACTTTCATATTTTATGTACTGTATACAGTATATATTTGGTGACATTTGATATTTTATATACAATTAATAAGATAAGTTTCTTGAAATTTGATATTGTATGTACAGTATATACTATATATTTGGTGAAATTTTATATTTTATGTACTGTATATAAGATATATTTGGTGTACTTTCATATTTTATGTACAGTATATAGTATATATTTGGTGACATTTGATATTTTATGTACAGTATATAATATATATTTGCTGAAATTTGATATTTTATGTATAGTATATAATATATATTTGGTGAAATTTTATATTTTATGTACAGTATATAACATATATTTGGTGTAATTTCATATTTTATGTAGAGTATATAGTATATATTTGGTGACATTTGATATTTTATGTACCGTGTATAATAAATATTTGGTGAAATTTTATATTTTATGTACAGTATATAATATGTATTTGGTGTACTTTCATATTTAATGTACAGTATATAGTATATATTTGGTGACATTTGATTTTTATATACAATATATAATATATATTTGTTGAAATTTGAAATTTTATGTACAGTATATAACATATATTTGGTGAAATTTTATATTTTATGTACAGTATATAAGATATATTTGGTGTACTTTCATATTTAATGTACAGTGTATAGTATATATTTGGTGACATTTGATATTTTATGTACAGTGTATAATATATATTTGGTGAAATTTTATATTTTATGTACAGTATATAATATATATTTGGTGTACTTTCATATTTAATGTACAGTATATAGTATATATTTGGTGACATTTGATATTTTATATACAATATATAATATATATTTGTTGAAATTTGAAATTTTTTGTACAGCATATAATTTATATTTGGTGAAATTTGATATTTTATGTACAGTATATAATATATATTTGGTGTACTTTCATATTTAATGTACAGTATATAGTATATATTTGGTGACATTTGATATTTTATGTACAGTGTATAATATATATTTGGTGAAATTTTATATTTTATGTACACTATATAATATACATTTGGTGTACTTTCATATTTAATGTACAGTATATAGTGTATATTTGGCGACATTTGATATTTGATATACAGTACATAATATATATTTGTTGAAATTTGATATTTTTGTACAGTATATAATATATATTTTTTGAAATTTTATATTTTATGTACAGTATATAATATATATTTGGTGTAGTTTCATATTTTATGTACAGTACATAGTATATATTTGGTGACATTTGATATTTTATGTACAGTGTATAATATATATTTGGTGAAATTTTATGTTTTATGTACAGTATATAATATATATTTGGTGTACTTTCATATTTTATGTACAGTATATAGTATATATTTGGTGACATTTGATATTTTATGTACAGTGTATAATATATATTTGGTGAAATTTTATATTTTATGTACAGTATATAATATATATTTGGTGTACTTTCATATTTAATGTACAGTATATAGTATATGTTTGGCGACATTTGATATTTTATACACAGTATATAATATATATTTGTTGAAATTTGATATTTTATGTATAGTATATAATATATATTTGGTGAAATTTTATATTTTATGTACAGTATATAATATATATTTGGTGTACTTTCATATTTTATGTACAGTATATAGTATATATTTGGTGACATTTGATATTTTATGTACAGTATATAATATATATTTGTTGAAATTTGATATTTTATGTATAGTATATATTATATATTTGGTGAAATTTGATATTTTATGTACAGTATATAATATATATTTGTTGAAATTTGATATTTTATGTACAGTATATAATATATATTTGGTGAAATTTTATATTTTATGTACAGTATATAATATATATTTGGTGTACGTTAATATTTTATGTAAAGTATATAGCATATATTTGGTGACATTTGATATTTTATGTACAGTATATAATACATATTTGTTGAAATCTGATATTTTATGTATAGTATATAATATATTTTTGGTGAAATTTTATATTTTATGTAGAGTATATAATATATATTTGGTGTACTTTCATATTTTATGTACAGTATATAATATATATTTGGTGAAATTTGATATTTTGTATACAGTATATAATATATATTTGTTGAAATTTGATATTTTATGTACAGTATATAATATAGATTTTTTGAAATTTTATATTTTATGTACAGTATATAATATATATTTGGTGTACTTTCATATTTTATGTACAGTATATAGTATATATTTGGTGACATTTGATATTTTATGAACAGTATATAATATATATTTGGTGAAATTTTATATTTTATGTACAGTACATAATATATATTTGGTGTACTTTCATATTTAATGTACAGTATATAGTATATATTTGGTGACATTTGATATTTTATATACAGTATATAATATATATTTGTTGAAATTTGATATTTTATGTACAGTATATAATATACATTTGGTGTACTTTCATATTTTATGTGCTGTATATAGTATATATTTGGTGACATTTGATATTTTATGTACAGTATATAATATATATTAGTTGAAATTTGATATTTTATGTATAGTATATAATATATATTTGGTGAAATTTTATATTTTATGTACAGTATATAATATATATTTGGTGTACTTTCATATTTTATGTGCTGTATATAGTATAAATTTGGTGACATTTGATATTTTATGTACAGTATATAATATATATTTGTTGAAATTTGATATTTTATGTACAGTATATAATATATATTTGGGGAAATTTGATATTTTGTATACAGTATATAATATATATTTGTTGAAATTTGATATTTTATGTAAAGTATATAATATATAATTGGTGAAATTTTATATTATATGTACAGTACATAATATATATTTGGTGTACTTTCATATTTAAAGTACAGTATATAGTATATATTTGGTGACATTTGATTTTTATATACAATATATAATATATATTTGTTGAAATTTGAAATTATATGTACAGTATATAACATATATTTGGTGAAATTTTATATTTTATGTACAGTATATAAGACATATTTGGTGTACTTTCATATTTAATGTACAGTATATAGTATATATTTGGTGACATTTGATATTTTATGTACAGTGTATAATATATATTTGGTGAAATTTTATATTTTATCTACAGTATATAATATATATGTGGTGTACTTTCATATTTTATGTACAGTATATAGTATATATTTGGTGACATTTGATATTTTATATACAATAAATAAGATATTATTCTTGAAATTTGATATTTTATGTACAGTATATACTATATGTTTGTTGAAATTTGATATTATAGGTACAGTATATAATATATACTTGGTGAAATTTGATATTTTATATGCAGTATATAATTTATATTTGGTTAAATTTGATATTTTATGTACAGTATATAATATATATTTGTTGAAATTTGATATTTTATGTACAGTATATAATATATATTTGGTGTACTTTCATAATTTATGTGCAGTATATAGTATACATTTGGTGACATTTGATATTTTATGTACAGTGTATAATATATAGTTGGTGAAATTTTATATTTTATGTACAGTATATAATATATATTTGGTGTACTTTCATATTTTATGTACAGTATATAGTATGTATTTGGTGACATTTGATATTTTATATACAGTATATAATATATATTTGTTGAAATTTGATATTTTATCTATAGTATATAATATATATTTGGTGAAATTTCATATTTTATATACCATACATAATATATATTTGGTGTACTTTCATATTTTATGTACAGTATATAGTATATATTTGGTGACATTTGATATTTTATGTACAGTGTATAATATATATTTGGTGAAATTTTATATTTTATGTACAGTGTAAAATATATATTTGGTGTACTTTCATATTTTATGTACTGTATACAGTATATATTTGGTGACATTTGATATTTTATATACAATTAATAAGATAAGTTTCTTGAAATTTGATATTGTATGTACAGTATTTACTATATATTTGGTGAAATTTTATATTTTATGTACTGTATATAAGATATATTTGGTGTACTTTCATATATTATGTACAGTATATAGTATATATTTGGTGACATTTGATATTTTATGTACAGTATATAATATATATTTGCTGAAATTTGATATTTTATGTATAGTATATAATATATATTTGGTGAAATTTTATATTTTATGTACAGTATATAACATATATTTGGTGTAATTTCATATTTTATGTAGAGTATATAGTATATATTTGGTGACATTTGATATTTTATGTACCGTGTATAATAAATATTTGGTGAAATTTTATATTTTATGTACAGTATATAATATGTATTTGGTGTACTTTCATATTTAATGTACAGTATATAGTATATATTTGGTGACATTTGATTTTTATATACAATATATAATATATATTTGTTGAAATTTGAAATTTTATGTACAGTATATAACATATATTTGGTGAAATTTTATATTTTATGTACAGTATATAAGATATATTTGGTGTACTTTCATATTTAATGAACAGTGTATAGTATATATTTGGTGACATTTGATATTTTATGTACAGTGTATAATATATATTTGGTGAAATTTTATATTTTATGTACAGTATATAATATATATTTGGTGTACTTTCATATTTAATGTACAGTATATAGTATATATTTGGTGACATTTGATATTTTATATACAATATATAATATATATTTGTTGAAATTTGAAATTTTTTGTACAGTATATAATTTATATTTGGTGAAATTTGATATTTTATGTACAGTATATAATATATATTTGGTGTACTTTCATATTTAATGTACAGTATATAGTATATATTTGGTGACATTTGATATTTTATGTACAGTGTATAATATATATTTGGTGAAATTTTATATTTTATGTACACTATATAATATACATTTGGTGTACTTTCATATTTAATGTACAGTATATAGTGTATATTTGGCGACATTTGATATTTGATATACAGTACATAATATATATTTGTTGAAATTTGATATTTTTGTACAGTATATAATATATATTTTTTGAAATTTTATATTTTATGTACAGTATATTAAATATATTTGGTGTACTTTCATATTTTATGTACAGTACATAGTATATATTTGGTGACATTTGATATTTTATGTACAGTGTATAATATATATTTGGTGAAATTTTATGTTTTATGTACAGTATATAATATATATTTGGTGTACTTTCATATTTTATGTACAGTATATAGTATATATTTGGTGACATTTGATATTTTATGTACAGTGTATAATATATATTTGGTGAAATTTTATATTTTATGTACAGTGTAAAATATATATTTGGTGTACTTTCATATTTTATGTACTGTATACAGTATATATTTGGTGACATTTGATATTTTATATACAATTAATAAGATAAGTTTCTTGAAATTTGATATTGTATGTACAGTATATACTATATATTTGGTGAAATTTTATATTTTATGTACTGTATATAAGATATATTTGGTGTACTTTCATATTTTATGTACAGTATATAGTATATATTTGGTGACATTTGATATTTTATGTACAGTATATAATATATATTTGCTGAAATTTGATATTTTATGTATAGTATATAATATATATTTGGTGAAATTTTATATTTTATGTACAGTATATAACATATATTTGGTGTAATTTCATATTTTATGTAGAGTATATAGTATATATTTGGTGACATTTGATATTTTATGTACCGTGTATAATAAATATTTGGTGAAATTTTATATTTTATGTACAGTATATAATATGTATTTGGTGTACTTTCATATTTAATGTACAGTATATAGTATATATTTGGTGACATTTGATTTTTATATACAATATATAATATATATTTGTTGAAATTTGAAATTTTATATACAGTATATAACATATATTTGGTGAAATTTTATATTTTATGTACAGTATATAAGATATATTTGGTGTACTTTCATATTTAATGTACAGTGTATAGTATATATTTGGTGACATTTGATATTTTATGTACAGTGTATAATAAATATTTGGTGAAATTTTATATTTTATGTACAGTATATAATATTTATTTGGTGTACTTTCATATTTTATGTACAGTATATAGTGTATATTTGGTGACATTTGATATTTTATATACAATAAATAAGATATGTTTCTTGAAATTTGATATTTTATGTACAGTATATACTGTATATTTGGTGAAATTTGACATTATAGGTACAGTATATAATATATGTTTGGTGAAATTTGATATTTTATATACAGTATATAATACATATTTGGTGAAATTTGACATTATAGGTACAGTATATAATATATGTTTGGTGAAATTTGATATTTTATATACAGTATATAATATATATTTGGTGAAATTTGATATTTTATTTACAGTATATAATATTTATTTTTTGAAATTTTATATTTTATGTTCAGTATATAATATATATTTGGTGGACTTTCATATTTTATGTACAGTATATAGTATATATTTGGTGACATTTGATATTTTATATACAGTGTATAATATATATTTGGTGAAATTTTATATTTTATGTACAGTATATAATATATATTTGGTGTACTTTCATATTTTATGTACAGTATATAGTATATATTTGGTGACATTTGATATTTTATATACAATATATAATATATATTTGTTGAAATTTGATATTTTATGTACAGTATATAATATATATTTGGTGAAATTTTATATTTTATGTACAGTATATAAGATATATTTGGTGTACTTTCATATTTTATGTACAGTATATAGTATATATTTGGTGACATTTGATGTTTTATATACAGTATATAATATATATTTGTTAAAATTTCATATTTTATGTACAGTATATAATATATATTTTTTGAAATTTTATATTTTATGTACAGTATATAAGATATATTTGGTGTAATTTCATATTTTATGTACTGTATATAGTATATATTTGGTGACATTTGATATTTTATGTACAGTGTATAATATATATTTGTTGAAATTTTATATTTTATGTACAGTATATAATATATATGTGGTGTACTTTCATATTTTATGTACAGTATATAGTATATATTTGGTGAAATTTGACATTTTATATACAGTATATAATATATATTTGTTGAAATTTGATATTTTATATGCAGTATATAATTTATATTTAGTGAAATTTGATATTTTATGTACAGTATATAATATATATTTGTTGAAATTTGATATTTTATGTACAGTATATAATATATATTTGGTGTACTTTCGTATTTTATGTGCAGTATATAGTATATATTTGGTGACATTTGATATTTTATGTACAGTGTATAATATATATTTGGTGAAATTTTATATTTTATGTACAGTATATAATATATATTTGGTGTACTTTCATATTTTATGTACAGTATATAGTACATATTTGGTGACATTTGATATTTTATGTACAGTGTATAATAAATATTTGGTGAAATTTTATATTTTATGTACAGTATATAATATATATTTGGTGTACTTTCATATTTTATGTACAGTATATAGTATATATTTGGTGACATTTGATATTTTATATACAATAAATAAGATATGTTTCTTGAAATTTGATATTTTATGTACAGTATATACTATATATTTGGTGAAATTTTATATTTTATGTACAGTATATAAGATATATTTGGAGTACTTTCATATTTTATGTACAGTATATAGTATATATTTGGTGACATTTGATATTTTATGTACAGTATATAATATATATTTGTTGAAATTTGATATTTTATGTATAGTATATAATATATATTTGGTGAAATTTTATATTTTATATACCATATATAATATATATTTGGTGTACTTTCATATTTTATGTACAGCATATAGTATATATTTGGTGACATTTGATACTTTATGTACAGTATATAATATATAATTTTTGAAATTTTATATTTTATATACAGCATATAATATTTATTTGGTGTACTTTCATATTTTGTGTACAGTATATAGTATATATTTGGTGAAATTTGACATTTTATATACAGTATATAATATATATTTGTTGAAATTTGATAGTTTATGTACAGTATATAATATATATTTTTTGAAATTTTATATTTTATGTACAGTATATAATATATATTTGGTATACTTTCATATTTTATGTACAGTATATAGTATATATTTGGTGACATTTGATATTTTATGTACAGTGTATAATATAAATTTGGTGAAATTTTATATTTTATGTACAGTTTATAATATATATTTGGTGTACTTTCATATTTTATGTACAGTATATAGTGTATATTTGGTGACATTTGATATTTTATACACAATAAATAAGATATGTTTCTTGAAATTTGATATTTTATGTACAGTATACTCTATATATTTGGTGAAATTTGACATTATAGGTACAGTATATAATATATGTTTGGTGAAATTTGATATTTTATATACAGTATATACTATATACTTGGTGAAATTTGATATTTTATGTACAGTATATAATATATATTTGGTGAAATTTGATATTTTATATACAGTATGTAATATATATTTGGTTAAATTTGGTATTTTATGTACAGTATATAATATATATTTGGCATACTTTCATATTTTATGTACAGTATAAAATATATACTTGATGTACTTTCATATTTTATGTACAGTAAATAATTCATATTTGTTGAAATTTGATATTTTATGTACAGTATATAATATATATTTGGTGTACTTTCATATTTTATGTACAGTATAAAATATATACTTGATGTACTTTCATATTTTATGTACAGTAAATAATACATATTTGTTGAAATTTGATATTTTATATACAGTATATAAGATATATTTGGTGTACTTTCATATTTTATGTACAGTGTATAGTATACATTTGGTGACATTTGATATTTTATGTACAGTATATAATATAAATTTTTTGAAAGTTGATATGTCATGTGCAGTATATAACATATATTTGGTGAAATTTGATATTATAGGTACAGTATATAATATATATTTGGTGAAATTTGATATTTTTGTACAGTATATAAATATATATTTGGTGAAATTTGATATTTTATGCACAGTATATAATATATATTTGGTGAAATTTGATATTTTATATACAGTATGTAATATATATTTGGTGTATTTTCATATTTTATGTACGGTATAAAATATATACTTGATGTACTTTCATATTTTATGTACAGTAAATAATATATAGTTGTTGAAATTTGATATTTTATGTACAGTATATAATATATATTTGGTGAAATTTGATATTTTATATACAGTATGTAATATATATTTGGTGTACTTTCATATTTTAAGGACGGTATAAAATATGTACTTGATGTACTTTGATATTTTTTGCACAGTGTATAGAATATATTTGGTGAAATTTGATACTTTATGTACAGTATGTAATGTAAATTTGTTGAAATTTGATATTTTATGTACAGTAAATAATATATATTTGGTGTACTTTCATATTTTATGCTCAGTATAAAATATATACCTGATGTACTTTCATATTTTATGTAAAGTGAATAATACATATTTGTTGAAATTTGATATTTTATGTACAGTATATAATAAATATTTGTTGAAATTTGATATTAAAAGAACAGTATATAATATATATTTGCTGTACTTTCATATTTTATGTATAGTATATAGTATATAGTTGGTTACATTTGATATTTTATGTACAGTACATAATATAAATTTGTTGAAATTTGATATTTTATGTACAGTATATAGTATATAATAGGTGAAATTTGATATTTTATGTACAGTATATAATAAATATTTGGTGAAATTTGATATTATAAGTACGGTATATAATATATATTTGCTGTACTTTCATATTTTGTTTACAGTATATAGTATATATTTATTTACATTTGATATTTTATGTACAGTATGTAATATAAATTTGTTGAAATTTGATATTTTATGTACAGTATGTAATATATATTTGGTGTACTTTCATATTTTATGTACAGTATAAAATATATACTTGGTGTACTTTCACATTTTATGTACAGTAAATAATACATATTTGTTGAAATTTGATATTTTATGTAGAGTATATAATATATATTTGGTGAAATTTGATATTATGGGTACAGTATTTTTTTTGGTGAAATTTGATATTTTGTGTACAGTATGTAATATATACTTGGTGAAATATGATATTTTATGTACAGTATATAATATATATTTGGTGAAATTTTATATTTTATATACAATATATAATATATATTTGGTGTACTTTCATATTTTATGTACAGTAAATAATACATATTTGTTGAAATTTGATATTTTATATACAGTATATAAGATATATTTAGTGTACTTTCATATTTTATGTACAGTGTATAGTATATATTTGGTGACATTTGATATTTTATGTACAGTATATAATATAAATTTGTTGAAAGTTGATATGTCATGTACAGTATATAACATATATTTGGTGAAATTTGATATTATAGGTACAGTATATAATATATATTTGGTGAAATTTGATATTTTATGTACAGTATATAATATATATTTGGCGAAATTTGATATTATAAGTACAGTATATAATATATATTTGGTGAAATTTGATATTTTATGTACAGTATAAAATATATATTTTGTGAAATTTGATATTTCATGTACTGCATATAAGATATAGTTGGTGAAATTTGATATTTTGTGTACAGTTTATAATATATATTTTGTGTACTATCATATTTTATGTACAGTATATAGTATATATTTGGTTACTTTTGATACTTTATGTACAGTATATAATATATATTTGTAGAAATTTGATATTTTATGTACAGTATACAGTATATAATTGCTGCAATTTGATATTTTATGTACAGTATATAATATGTATTTTGTGTAATTTGATGTTATATGCAAAGTATATAAGTTATATTTGGTGAAATTTTATATTTTATATACAGTATATATTATATATTTTGTGTACTTTCATATTTTATGTACTGTGTATAGAATATATTTGGTGACATTTGATATTTTATGTACAGTATGTAATATAAATTTGTTGAAATTTGATATTTTATGTACAGTATATAATATATATTTGGTGTACTTTCATATTTTCTGTACAGTATAAAATATATACTTGATGTACTTTCATATTTTATGTACAGTAAATATTACATATTTGTTGAAATTTGATATTTTATGTACAGTATATAATATATATTTAGTGAAATTTGATATTATTGGTACAGTATATAATATATATTTGGTGAAATTTGTTGTTTTATGTACAGCATATAATGTATATTTGGTGAAATTTGATATATTATGTAGAGTATGTAGTATATATTTGGTGAAATTTGATATCTTTTGTACACTATATAGTAGATATTTGGTGAAATTTGATATTATATGTAAAGTATATAATATATTTTTGTTGAAATTTGATATTTTGTTTACAGTATATAATAGATATTTGGTGAAATTTGGTATTATATGTACAGTATATTATATATTTTTGGTGAAATTTGATATTATATGTACAGTATATAATAGATGTTTGGTGTACCTTCATATTTTATTTACAGTTTATAGAATATATTTGGTGACATTTGATATTTTATGTACAGTATGTAGTATAAATTTGTTGAAATTTGATATTTTATGTACAGTATGTAATATATATTTGGTGTACTTTAATATTTTATGTACAGTATAAAATATATACTTGATGTACTTTCATATTTTATGTACAGTAAATAATACATATTTGTTGAAATTTGATATTTTATGTACAGTATAGAACATATATTTGGTGAAATTTGATATTATAGGTACAGTATATTTTTTTGGTGAAATTTGATATTTTTGTAAAGTATATAATATATATTTGGTGAAATTTGATGTTTTATGCACAGTATATAATATATATTTGGTGAAATTTGATATTTTATATACAGTATGTAATATATATTTGGTGTACTTTCATATTTTATGTACAGTATAAAATATATACTTGATGTACTTTCATATTTTATGTACAGTAAATAATATATATTTGTTGAAATTTGATATTTTATGTACAGTATATAATATATATTTGGTGAAATTTGATATTATAAGTACAGTACATAATATATATTTGGTGAAATTTGATATTTTAAGTGCAGTATATAATATATATTTGGCGTACTTTCATATTTTATGTACAGTATAAAATATATACTTGATGTTCTTTCGTATTTTATGTACAGTAAATAATACATATTTGTTGAAATTTGATATTTTTTGTACAGTATATAATATATATTTGGTGAAATTTGATATTATTTGTACAGTATATAATATATATTTGGTGAAATTTGTTATTTTATGTACAGTATATAATATATATTTGGTGAAATTTGATATTTTATGTACAGTATAAAAGATATATTTGGTGAAATTTGATATTTTATGTACAGTATATAATATATATTTGGTGAAATTTGATATTTTATGTAGAGTATGTAGTATATATTTGGTGAAATTTGATATATTTGGAAACTATATAGTAGATATTTGGTGAAATTTGATATTATATGTAAAGTATATAATATATTTTTTTTGAAATTTGATATTTTGTGTACAGTATATAATAGATATTTGGTGAAATTTGGTATTATATGTACAGTATATTATATATTTTTGGTGAAATTTGATATTTTATGTACAGTATATAATAGATGTTTGGTGTACCTTCATATTTTATTTACAGTTTATAGAATATATTTGGTGACATTTGATATTTTATGTACAGTATGTAATATAAATTTGTTGAAATTTGATATTCTATGTACAGTATGTAATATATATTTGCTGTACTTTCATATTTTATGTACAGTATAAAATATATACTTGATGTACTTTCATATTTTATGTACAGTAAATAATACATATTTGTTGAAATTTGATATTTTATGTACAGTATATAATATATATTTGGTGAAATTTGATATTATAGGTACAGTATATTTTTTTGGTGAAATTTGATATTTTGTGTAGGGTATATAATATATACTTGGTGAAATATGATATTTTATGTACAGTATATAATATATATTTGGTGAAATTTTATATTTTATATACAGTATATAATATATATTTGGTGTACTTTCATATTTTATGTACACTCTAAAATATATACTTGATATACTTTCATATTTTTTGTACAGTAAATAATACATATTTGTTGAAATTTGATATTTTATATACAGTACATAAGATATATTTGGTGTACTTTCATATTTTATGTACGGTGTATAGTATATATTTGGTGACATTTGATATTTTTTGTACAGTATATAATATAAATTTGTTGAAAGTTGATATGTCATGTACAGTATATAACATATATTTGGTGAAATTTGATATTATAGGTACAGTATATAATATATATTTGGCGAAATTTGATATTTTTGTACAGTATATAATATATATTTGGTGAAATTTGATATTTTATGCACAGTATATAATATATATTTGGTGAAATTTGATATTTTATATACAGTATGTAATATATATTTGGTGTACTTTCATATTTTATGTACAGTATAAAATATATACTTGATGTACTTTCATATTTTATTTACAGTAAATAATATATATTTGTTGAAATTTGATATTTTATGTACAGTATGTAATATATATTTGGTGAAATTTGATATTATAAGTACAGTATATAATATGTATTTGGTGAAATTTGATATTTTATGTACAGTATATAATATATATTTGGTGTACTTTCATATTTTATGTACAGTATAAAATATATACTTGATGTACTTTCATATTTTATGTACAGTAAATAATATATATTTGTTGGAATTTGATATTTTATGTACAGTATATAATAAATATTTGGTGAAATTTGATATTATAAGTACAGTATAATATATATTTGCTGTACTTTCATATTTTATGTACAGTATATAGTATATATTTGGTTTCATTTGATATTTTATGTACAGTATGTAATATATGTTTGGTGTACTTTCATATTTTATGTACAGTATAAAATATATACTTGATGTACTTTCATATTTTATGTACCGTAAATAATACATATTTGATGAAATTTGATATTTTATGTACAGTATATAATATATATTTGGTGAAATTTGATATTTTATATACAGTATATAATATATATTTGGTGTACTTTCATATTTTATGTACAGTATAAAATATATACTTGATGTACTTTCATATTTTATGTACAGTAAATAATACATATTTGTTGAAATTTGATATTTTATATACAGTATATAAAATATATTTGGTGTACGTTCATATTTTATGTACAGTGTATAGTATACATTTGGTGACATTTGATATTTTATGTACAGTATATAATATAAATTTTTTGAAAGTTTATATGTCATGTACAGTATATAACATATATTTGGTGAAATTTGATATTATAGGTACAGTATATAATATATATTTGGTGAAATTTGATATTTTTGTACAGTATATAAATATATATTTGGTGAAATTTGATATTTTATGCACAGTATATAATATATATTTGGTGAAATTTGATATTTTATATACAGTATGTAATGTATATTTGGTGTACTTTCATATTTTATGTACGGTATAAAATATATACTTGATGTACTTTCATATTTTATGTACAGTAAATAATGTATAGTTGTTGAAATTTGATATTTTATGTACAGTATATAATATATATTTGGTGAAATTTGATATTTTATATACTGTATGTAATATATATTTGCTGTACTTTCATATTTTAAGGACGGTATAAAATATGTACTTGATGTACTTTGATATTTTTTCCACAGTGTATGGAATATATTTGGTGAAATTTGATACTTTATGTACAGTATGTAATGTAAATTTGTTGAAATTTGATATTTTATGTACAGTAAATAATGTATATTTGGTGTACTTTCATATTGTATGCTCAGTATAAAATATATACTTGATGTACTTTCATATTTTATGTAAAGTGAATAATACATATTTGTTGAAATTTGATATTTTATGTACAGTATATAATAAATATTTGGTGAAATTTGATATTATAAGAACAGTATATAATATATATTTGCTGTACTTTCATATTTTATGTATAGTATATAGTATATAGTTGGTTACATTTGATATTTTATGTTCAGTACATAATATAAATTTGTAGAAATTTGATATTTTATGTACAGTATATAGTATATAATAGGTGAAATTTGATATTTTATGTACAGTATATAATAAATATTTGGTGAAATTTGATATTATAAGTACGGTATATAATATATATTTGCTGTACTTTCATATTTTATGTACAGTATACAGTATATATTTGGTTACATTTGATATTTTATGTACAGTATGTAATATAAATTTGTTGAAATTTGATATTTTATGTACAGTATGTAATATATATTTGGTGTACTTTCATATTTTATGTACAGTATAAAATACATACTTGGTGTACTTTCATATTTTATGTACAGTAAATAATACATATTTGTTGAAATTTGATATTTTATGTAGAGTATATAATATATATTTGGTGAAATTTGATATTATAGGTACAGTATATTTTTTTGGTGAAATTTGATATTTTGTGTACAGTATGTAATATATACTTGGTGAAATATGATATTTTATGTACAGTATATAATGCATATTTGGTGAAATTTTATATTTTATATACAGTATATAATATATATTTGGTTTACTTTCATATTTTATGTACAGTAAATAATACATATTTGTTGAAATTTGATATTTTATATACAGTATATAAGATATATTTGGTGTACTTTCATATTTTATGTACAGTGTATAGTATATATTTGGTGACATTTGATATTTTATGTACGGTATATAATATAAATTTGTTGAAAGTTGATATGTCATGTACAGTATATAACATATATTTGGTGAAATTTGATATTATAGGTACAGTATATAATATATATTTGGTGAATTTTGATATTTTATGTACAGTATATAATATATATTTGGCGAAATTTGATATTATAAGTACAGTATATAATATATATTTGGTGAAATTTGATATTTTATGTACAGTATAAAATATATATTTTGTGAAATTTGATATTTCATGTACTGCATATAAGATATAGTTGGTGAAATTTGATATTTTGTGTACAGTTTATAATATATATTTTGTGTACTATCATATTTTATGTACAGTATATAGTATATATTTGGTTACTTTTGATAATTTATGTACAGTATATAATATATATTTGTAGAAATTTGATATTTTATGTACAGTATAAAGTATATAATTGCTGCAATTTGATATTTTATGTACAGTATATAATATGTATTTTGTGTAATTTGATGTTATATGCAAAGTATATAAGTTATATTTGGTGAAATTTTATATTTTATATACAGTATATATTATATATTTTGTGTACTTTCATATTTTATGTACTGTGTATAGAATATATTTGGTGACATTTGATATTTTATGTACAGTATGTAATATAAATTTGTTGAAATTTGATATTTTATGTACAGTATATAATATATATTTGGTGTACTTTCATATTTTCTGTACAGTATAAAATATATACTTGATGTACTTTCATATTTTATGTACAGTAAATATTGCATATTTGTTGAAATTTGATATTTTATGTACAGTATATTATATATATTTGGTGAAATTTGATATTATTGGTACAGTATATAATACATATTTGGTGAAATTTGTTGTTTTATGTACAGCATATAATGTATATTTGGTGAAATTTGATATTTTATGTAGAGTATGTAGTATATATTTGGTGAAATTTGATATCTTTTGTACACTATATAGTAGATATTTGGTGAAATTTGATATTGTATGTAAAGTATATAATATATTTTTGTTGAAATTTGATATTTAGTGTACAGTATATAATAGATATTTGGTGAAATTTGGTATTATATGTACAGTATATTATATATTTTTGGTGAAATTTGATATTATATGTACAGTATATAATAGATGTTTGGTGTACCTTCATATTTTATTTACAGTTTATAGAATATATTTGGTGACATTTGATATTTTATGTACAGTATGTAGTATAAATTTGTTGAAATTTGATATTTTATGTACAGTATGTAATATATATTTGGTGTACTTTAATATTTTATGTACAGTATAAAATATATACTTGATGTACTTTCATATTTTATGTACAGTAAATAATACATATTTGTTGAAATTTGATATTTTATGTACAGTATATAACATATATTTGGTGAAATTTGATATTATAGGTACAGTATATTTTTTGGTGAAATTTGATATTTTGTGTAGGGTATACAATATATACTTGGTGAAATATGATATTTTATGTACAGTATATAATATATATTTGGTGAAATTTTATATTTTATATACAGTATATAATATATATTTGGTGTACTTTCATATTTTATGTACACTATAAAATATATACTTGATGTACTTTCATATTTTATGTACAGTAAATAATACATATTTGTTGAAATTTGATATTTTACATACAGTATATAAGATATATTTGGTGTACTTTCATATTTTATGTACAGTGTATAGTATATATTTGGTGACATTTGATATTTTTTGTACAGTATATAATATAAATTTGTTGAAAGTTGATATGTCATGTACAGTATATAACATATATTTGGTGAAATTTGATATTATAGGTACAGTATATAATATATATTTGGTGAAATTTGATATTTTTGTACAGTATATAATATATATTTGGTGAAATTTGATATTTTATGCTCAGTATATAATATATATTTGGTGAAATTTGATATTTTATATACAGTATGTAATATATATTTGGTGTACTTTCATATTTTATGTACAGTATAAAATATATACTTGATGTACTTTCATATTTTATGTACAGTAAATAATATATATTTGTTGAAATTTGATATTTTATGTACAGTATGTAATATATATTTGGTTCAATTTGATATTATAAGTACAGTACATAATATATATTTGGTGAAATTTGATATTTTATGTACAGTATATAATATATATTTGGTGTACTTTCATATTTTATGTACAGTAAATAATATATAGTTGTTGAAATTTGATATTATTGGTACAGTATATAATATATATTTGGTGAAATTTGATATTTTATGTAGAGTATATAGTATATATTTGGTGAAATTTGATATCTTTTGTACACTATATAGTAGATATTTGGTGAAATTTGATATTATATGTAAAGTATATAATATATTTTTGTTGAAATTTGATATTTTGTGTACAGTATATAATAGATATTTGGTGAAATTTGGTATTATATGTACAGTATATTATATATTTTTGGTGAAATTTGATATTTTATGTACAGTATATAATATATGTTTGGTGTACCTGCATATTTTATTTACAGTATATAGAATATATTTGGTGACATTTGATATTTTATGTACAGTATGTAATATAAATTTGGTGCACTTTCATATTTTATGTACAGTGCATAGTATATATTTGATGGCATTTGATATTTTATGTATAGTGTGTAATATAAATTTGTTGAAATTTGATATTTTATGTACAGTATGTAATATATATTTCGTATACTTTCATATTTTATGTAGAGTATAAAATATATACTTGATGTACTTTCATATTTTATGTACAGTAAATAATTCATATTTGTTGAAATTTGATATTTTATGTACGGTATATAATATATATTTGGTGAAATTTGATATTATAGGTACAGTATATCATATAAATTTGTTGAAATTTGATATATTAGGTACAGTATAGAATATGTATTTGGTAAAATTTGATATTATGGGTACAGTATATAATATATATTTGGTGAAATTTGATATTTTCGTGCAGTATATCATATATATTTGGTGAAATTTGATATTTTATGTACAGTATATGATATATATTTGGTGAAATTTGATATTTTTTGTACAGTATGTAATAGATGTTAGGTGAAATTTGATATATGTACAGTACATAATATATATTTGGTGAAATTTGATATTTTATGTACAGTATATAATATATATTTGGTGTACTTTCATATTTTATGTACAGTATAAAATATATACTTGATGTACTTTCATATTTTATGTACAGTAAATAATATATATTTGTTGGAATTTGATATTTTATGTACAGTATATAATAAATATTTGGTGAAATTTGATATTATAAGTACAGTATAATATATATTTGCTGTACTTTCATATTTTATGTACAGTATATAGTATATATTTGGTTACATTTGATATTTTATGTACAGTATGTAATATATGTTTGGTGTACTTTCATATGTTATGTACAGTATAAAATATATACTTGATGTACTTTCATATTTTATGTACAGTAAATAATACATATTTGTTGAAATTTGATATTTTATGTACAGTATATAATATATATTTGGTGAAATTTGATATTTTATATACAGAATATAATATATATTTGGTGTACTTTCATATTTTATGTACAGTATAAAATATATACTTGATGTACTTTCATATTTTATGTACAGTAAATAATACATATTTGTTGAAATTTGATATTTTATATACAGTATATAAGATATATTTGGTGTACTTTCATATTTTATGTACAGTGTATAGTATATATTTGGTGACATTTGATATTTTATGTACAGTATATAATATAAATTTTTTGAAAGTTGATATGTCATGTACAGTATATAACATATATTTGGTGAAATTTGATATTATAGGTACAGTATATAATATATATTTGGTGAAATTTGATATTTTATGTACAGTGTATAATATATATTTGGTGAAATTTGATATTATAAGTACAGTATATAATATATATTTGGTGAAATTTGATATTTTATGTACAGTATAAAATATATATTTTGTGAAATTTGATATTTCATGTACTGCATATAAGATATAGTTGGTGAAATTTGATATTTTGTGTACAGTTTATAATATATATTTTGTGTACTATCATATTTTATGTACAGTATATAGTATATATTTGGTTACTTTTGATACTTTATGTACAGTATATAATATATATTTGTAGAAATTTGATATTTTCTGTACAGTATAAAGTATATAATTGCTGCAATTTGATATTTTATGTACAGTATATAATATGTATTTTGTGTAATTTGATATTATATTCACAGTATATAAGTTATATTTGGTGAAATTTTATATTTTATATACAGTATATACTATATATTTTGTGTACTTTCATATTTTATGTTCTGTGTATAGAATATATTTGGTGACATTTGATATTTTATGTACAGTATGTAATATAAATTTGTTGAAATTTGATATTTTATGTACAGTATATAATATATATTTGGTGTACTTTCATATTTTCTGTACAGTATAAAATATATACTTGATGTACTTTCATATTTTATGTACAGTAAATATTACATATTTGTTGAAATTTGATATTTTATGTACAGTATATAATATATATTTGGTGAAATTTGATATTATTGGTACAGTATATAATATATATTTGGTGAAATTTGATATTTCATGTACAGAATATAATATATATTTGGTGAAATTTGATATTTTATGTACAGTATATAATATATATTTGTTGAAATTTGATATTTTATGTACAGTATATAATACATATTTGGTGAAATTTGATATTATAGGTACAGTATATAATATATATTTGGTGAAATTTGATATTTTTCTACAGTATGTAATATATATTTGGTGAAATGTGATATTTTATGTACAGTATATAATATATGTTTGCTGAAATTCGATATTTTATATACAGTATGTAATATATATTTGGTGTACTTTCATATTTTATGTACAGTATAAAATATATACTTGATGTACTTTCATATTTTATGTACAGTAAATAATATATATTTGTTGGAATTTGATATTTTATGTACAGTATATAATAAATATTTGGTGAAATTTGATATTATAAGTACAGTATAATATATATTTGCTGTACTTTCATATTTTATGTACAGTATATAGTATATATTTGGTTACATTTGATATTTTATGTACAGTATGTAATATATGTTTGGTGTACTTTCGTATGTTATGTACAGTATAAAATATATACTTGATGTACTTTCATATTTTATGTACAGTAAATAATACATATTTGTTGAAATTTGATATTTTATGTACAGTATATAATATATATTTGGTGAAATTTGATATTTTATATACAGAATATAATATATATTTGGTGTACTTTCATATTTTATGTACAGTATAAAATATATACTTGATGTACTTTCATATTTTATGTACAGTAAATAATACATATTTGTTGAAATGTGATATTTTATATACAGTATATAAGATATATTTGGTGTACTTTCATATTTTATGTACAGTGTATAGTATACATTTGGTGACATTTGATATTTCATGTACAGTATATAATATAAATTTTTTGAAAGTTGATATGTCATGTACAGTATATAACATATATTTGGTGAAATTTGATATTATAGGTACAGTATATAATATATATTTGGTGAAATTTGATATTTTATGTACAGTATATAATATATATTTGGTGAAATTTGATATTTTATGTACAGTATATAATATATATTTGGTGAAATTTGATATTTTATGTACAGTACATAATATATATTTGTTGAAATTTGATATATTATGTACAGTATATAGTATATAATAGGTGAAATTTGATATTTTATGTACAGTATATAATAAATATTTGGTGAAATTTGATATTATAAGTACGGTATATAATATATATTTGCTGTACTTTCATATTTTATGTACAGTATATAGTATATATTTGGTTACATTTGATATTTTATGTACAGTATGTAATATAAATTTGGTGTACTTTCATATTTTATGTAAAGTATAAAATATATACTTGGTGTACTTTCACATTTTATGTACAGTAAATAATACATATTTGTTGAAATTTGATATTTTATGTAGAGTATATAATATATATTTGGTGAAATTTGATATTATAGGTACAGTATATTTTTTTGGTGAAATTTGATATTTTGTGTACAGTATGTAATATATACTTGGTGAAATATGATATTTTATGTACAGTATATAATGCATATTTGGTGAAATTTTATATTTTATATACAGTATATAATATATATTTGGTGTACTTTCATATTTTATGTACAGTAAATAATACATATTTGTTGAAATTTGATATTTTATATACAGTATATAAGATATATTTGGTGTACTTTCATATTTTATGTACAGTGTATAGTATATATTTGGTGACATTTGATATTTTATGTACAGTATATAATATAAATTTGTTGAAAGTTGATATGTCATGTACAGTATATAACATATATTTGGTGAAATTTGATATTATAGGTACAGTATATAATATATATTTGGTGAAATTTGATATTTTATGTACAGTGTATAATATATATTTGGTGAAATTTGATATTATAAGTACAGTATATAATATATATTTGGTGAAATTTGATATTTTATGTACAGTATAAAATATATATTTTGTGAAATTTGATATTTCATGTACTGCATATAAGATATAGTTGGTGAAATTTGATATTTTGTGTACAGTTTATAATATATATTTTGTGTACTATCATATTTTATGTACAGTATATAGTATATATTTGGTTACTTTTGATACTTTATGTACAGTATATAATATATATTTGTAGAAATTTGATATTTTCTGTACAGTATAAAGTATATAATTGCTGCAATTTGATATTTTATGTACAGTATATAATATGTATTTTGTGTAATTTGATATTATATGCACAGTATATAAGTTATATTTGGTGAAATTTTATATTTTATATACAGTATATACTATATATTTTGTGTACTTTCATATTTTATGTACTGTATATAGAATATATTTGGTGACATTTGATATTTTATGTACAGTATGTAATATAAATTTGTTGAAATTTGATATTTTATGTACAGTATATAATATATATTTGGTGTACTTTCATATTTTCTGTACATTATAGAATATATACATGATGTACTTTCATATTTTATGTACAGTAAATATTACATATTTGTTGAAATTTGATATTTTATGTACAGTATATAATATATATTTGGTGAAATTTGATATTATTGGTACAGTATATAATATATATTTGGTGAAATTTGATATTTCATGTATAGAATATAATATATATTTGGTGAAATTTGATATTTTATGTACAGTATATAATATATATTTGTTGAAATTTGATATTTTATGTACAGTATATAATACATATTTGGTGAAATTTGATATTATAGGTACAGTATATAATATATATTTGGTGAAATTTGATATTTTTCTACAGTATGTAATATATATTTGGTGAAATGTGATATTTTATGTACAGTATATAATATATGTTTGCTGAAATTCGATATTTTATATACAGTATGTAATATATATTTGGTGTACTTTCATATTTTATGTACAGTATAAAATATATACTTGATGTACTTTCATATTTTATGTACAGTAAATAATATATATTTGTTGGAATTTGATATTTTATGTACAGTATATAATAAATATTTGGTGAAATTTGATATTATAAGTACAGTATAATATATATTTACTGTACTTTCATATTTTATGTACAGTATATAGTATATATTTGGTTACATTTGATATTTTATGTACAGTATGTAATATATGTTTGGTGTACTTTCATATGTTATGTACAGTATAAAATATATACTTGATGTACTTTCATATTTTATGTACAGTAAATAATACATAATTGTTGAAATTTGATATTTTATGTACAGTATATAATATATATTTGGTGAAATTTGATATTTTATGTACAGTATATGATATATATTTGGTGAAATTTGATATTTTTTGTACAGTATGTAATAGATGTTAGGTGAAATTTGATATATGTACAGTACATAATATATATTTGGTGAAATTTGATATTTTATGTACAGTATATAATATATATTTGGTGTACTTTCATATTTTATGTACAGTATAAAATATATACTTGATGTACTTTCATATTTTATGTACAGTAAATAATATATATTTGTTGGAATTTGATATTTTATGTACAGTATATAATAAATATTTGGTGAAATTTGATATTATAAGTACAGTATAATATATATTTGCTGTACTTTCATATTTTATGTACAGTATATAGTATATATTTGGTTACATTTGATATTTTATGTACAGTATGTAATATATGTTTGGTGTACTTTCATATGTTATGTACAGTATAAAATATATACTAGATGTACTTTCATATTTTATGTACAGTAAATAATACATATTTGTTGAAATTTGATATTTTATGTACAGTATATAATATATATTTGGTGAAATTTGATATTTTATATACAGAATATAATATATATTTGGTGTACTTTCATATTTTATGTACAGTATAAAATATATACTTGATGTACTTTCATATTTTATGTACAGTAAATAATACATATTTGTTGAAATTTGATATTTTATATACAGTATATAAGATATATTTGGTGTACTTTCATATTTTATGTACAGTGTATAGTATACATTTGGTGACATTTGATATTTCATGTACAGTATATAATATAAATTTTTTGAAAGTTGATATGTCATGTACAGTATATAACATATATTTGGTGAAATTTGATATTATAGGTACAGTATATAATATATATTTGGTGAAATTTGATATTTTATGTACAGTACATAATATATATTTGGTGAAATTTGATATTTTATGCACAGTATATAATATATATTTGGTGAAATTTGATATTTTATATACAGTATGTAATATATATTTGGAGTACTTTCATATTTTATGTACGGTATAAAATATATACTTGATGTACTTTCATATTTTATGTACAGTAAATAATATATAGTTGTTGAAATTTGATATTTTATGTACAGTATATAATATATATTTGGTGAAATTTGATATTTTATGCACAGTATATAATATATATTTGGTGAAATTTGATATTTTATACACAGTATGTAATATATATTTCGTGTACTTTCATATTTTATGTACGGTATGAAATATATACTTGATGTACTTTCATATTTTATGTACAGTAAAAAATACATATTTGTTGAAATTTGATATTTTATGTACAGTATATAATAAATATATGGTGAAATTTGATATTATAAGAACAGTATATAATATATATTTGCTGTACTTTCATATTTTATGTATAGTATATAGTATATAGTTGGTAACATTTGATATTTTATGTACAGTACATAATATATATTTGTTGAAATTTGATATATTATGTACAGTATATAGTATATAATAGGTGAAATTTGATATTTTATGTACAGTATATAATAAATATTTGGTGAAATTTGATATTATAAGTACGGTATATAATATATATTTGCTGTACTTTCATATTTTATGTACAGTATATAGTATATATTTGGTTACATTTGATATTTTATGTACAGTATGTAATATAAATTTGTTGAAATTTGATGTTTTATGTACAGTATGTAATATATATTTGGTGTACTTTCATATTTTATGTACAGTAAATAATATATATTTGTTGGAATTTGATATTTTATGTACAGTATATAATAAATATTTGGTGAAATTTGATATTATAAGTACAGTATAATATATATTTACTGTACTTTCATATTTTATGTACAGTATATAGTATATATTTGGTTACATTTGATATTTTATGTACAGTATGTAATATATGTTTGGTGTACTTTCATATGTTATGTACAGTATAAAATATATACTTGATGTACTTTCATATTTTATGTACAGTAAATAATACATAATTGTTGAAATTTGATATTTTATGTACAGTATATAATATATATTTGGTGAAATTTGATATTTTATGTACAGTATATGATATATATTTGGTGAAATTTGATATTTTTTGTACAGTATGTAATAGATGTTAGGTGAAATTTGATATATGTACAGTACATAATATATATTTGGTGAAATTTGATATTTTATGTACAGTATATAATATATATTTGGTGTACTTTCATATTTTATGTACAGTATAAAATATATACTTGATGTACTTTCATATTTTATGTACAGTAAATAATATATATTTGTTGGAATTTGATATTTTATGTACAGTATATAATAAATATTTGGTGAAATTTGATATTATAAGTACAGTATAATATATATTTGCTGTACTTTCATATTTTATGTACAGTATATAGTATATATTTGGTTACATTTGATATTTTATGTACAGTATGTAATATATGTTTGGTGTACTTTCATATGTTATGTACAGTATAAAATATATACTAGATGTACTTTCATATTTTATGTACAGTAAATAATACATATTTGTTGAAATTTGATATTTTATGTACATTATATAATATATATTTGGTGAAATTTGATATTTTATATACAGAATATAATATATATTTGGTGTACTTTCATATTTTATGTACAGTATAAAATATATACTTGATGTACTTTCATATTTTATGTACAGTAAATAATACATATTTGTTGAAATTTGATATTTTATATACAGTATATAAGATATATTTGGTGTACTTTCATATTTTATGTACAGTGTATAGTATACATTTGGTGACATTTGATATTTCATGTACAGTATATAATATAAATTTTTTGAAAGTTGATATGTCATGTACAGTATATAACATATATTTGGTGAAATTTGATATTATAGGTACAGTATATAATATATATTTGGTGAAATTTGATATTTTATGTACAGTACATAATATATATTTGGTGAAATTTGATATTTTATGCACAGTATATAATATATATTTGGTGAAATTTGATATTTTATATACAGTATGTAATATATATTTGGAGTACTTTCATATTTTATGTACGGTATAAAATATATACTTGATGTACTTTCATATTTTATGTACAGTAAATAATATATAGTTGTTGAAATTTGATATTTTATGTACAGTATATAATATATATTTGGTGAAATTTGATATTTTATGCACAGTATATAATATATATTTGGTGAAATTTGATATTTTATACACAGTATGTAATATATATTTCGTGTACTTTCATATTTTATGTACGGTATGAAATATATACTTGATGTACTTTCATATTTTATGTACAGTAAAAAATACATATTTGTTGAAATTTGATATTTTATGTACAGTATATAATAAATATATGGTGAAATTTGATATTATAAGAACAGTATATAATATATATTTGCTGTACTTTCATATTTTATGTATAGTATATAGTATATAGTTGGTAACATTTGATATTTTATGTACAGTACATAATATATATTTGTTGAAATTTGATATATTATGTACAGTATATAGTATATAATAGGTGAAATTTGATATTTTATGTACAGTATATAATAAATATTTGGTGAAATTTGATATTATAAGTACGGTATATAATATATATTTGCTGTACTTTCATATTTTATGTACAGTATATAGTATATATTTGGTTACATTTGATATTTTATGTACAGTATGTAATATAAATTTGTTGAAATTTGATGTTTTATGTACAGTATGTAATATATATTTGGTGTACTTTCATATTTTATGTAAAGTATAAAATATATACTTGGTGTACTTTCACATTTTATGTACAGTAAATAATACATATTTGTTGAAATTTGATATTTTATGTAGAGTATATAATATATATTTGGTGAAATTTGATATTATAGGTACAGTATATTTTTTTGGTGAAATTTGATATTTTGTGTACAGTATGTAATATATACTTGGTGAAATATGATATTTTATGTACAGTATATAATGCATATTTGGTGAAATTTTATATTTTATATACAGTATATAATATATATTTGGTGTAATTTCATATTTTATGTACAGTAAATAATACATATTTGTTGAAATTTGATATTTTATATACAGTATATAAGATATATTTGGTGTACTTTCATATTTTATGTACAGTGTATAGTATATATTTGGTGACATTTGATATTTTATGTACAGTATATAATATAAATTTGTTGAAAGTTGATATGTCATGTACAGTATATAACATATATTTGGTGAAATTTGATATTATAGGTACAGTATATAATATATATTTGGTGAAATTTGATATTTTATGTACAGTGTATAATATATATTTGGTGAAATTTGATATTATAAGTACAGTATATAATATATATTAGGTGAAATTTGATATTTTATGTACAGTATAAAATATATATTTTGTGAAATTTGATATTTCATGTACTGCATATAAGATATAGTTGGTGAAATTTGATATTTTGTGTACAGTTTATAATATATATTTTGTGTACTATCATATTTTATGTACAGTATATAGTATATATTTGGTTACTTTTGATACTTTATGTACAGTATATAATATATATTTGTAGAAATTTGATATTTTCTGTACAGTATAAAGTATATAATTGCTGCAATTTGATATTTTATGTACAGTATATAATATGTATTTTGTGTAATTTGATATTATATTCACAGTATATAAGTTATATTTGGTGAAATTTTATATTTTATATACAGTATATACTATATATTTTGTGTACTTTCATATTTTATGTACTGTGTATAGAATATATTTGGTGACATTTGATATTTTATGTACAGTATGTAATATAAATTTGTTGAAATTTGATATTTTATGTGCAGTATATAATATATATTTGGTGTACTTTCATATTTTATGTACAGTATAAAATATATACTTGATGTACTTTCATATTTTATGTACAGTTAATAATACATATTTGTTGAAATTTGATATTTTATGTACAGTATATAATATATATTTGTTGAAATTTGATATTTTATGTACAGTATATAATATATATTTGGTGAAATTTGATATTTTATGTACAGTATATAATATATATTTGCTGTACTTTCATATCTTAGGTATAGTATATAGTATATAGTTGGTAACATTTGATATTTTATGTACAGTACGTAATATAAATTTGTTGAAATTTGATATTTTATGTAAAGTATATAGTATATAATAGGTGAAATTTGATATTTTATGTACAGTATATAATAAATATTTGGTGAAATTTGATATTATAAGTACGGTATATAATATATATTTGCTGTACTTTCATATTTTATGTACAGTATATAGTATATATTTGGTTACATTTCATATTTTATTTACAGTATGTAATATAAATTTGTTGAAATTTGATATTTTATGTACAGTATGTAATATATATTTGGTGTACTTTCATATTTTATGTACAGTATAAAATACATACTTGATGTACTTTCATATTTTATGTACAGTAAATAATACATATTTGTTGAAATTTGATATTTTATGTACAGTATATAATATATATTTGGTGAAATTTGATATTTTATATACAGTATGTAATATATATTTGGTGTAGTTTCATATTTTATGTACAGTATAAAATATATACTTGTTGTGGTTTCATATTTTATGTACAGTAAATAATACATATTTGTCGAAATTTGATATTTTATATACAGTATATAAGATATATTTGGTGTACTTTCATATTTTATGTACAGTTAATAATACATATTTGTTGAAATTTGATATTTTATGTACAGTATATAATATATATTTGTTGAAATTTGATATTTTATGTACAGTATATAATATATATTTGGTGAAATTTGATATTTTATATACAGTATGTAATATATATTTGGTGTACTTTCATATTTTATGCACAGTATAAAATATATACTTGATGTACTTTCATATTTTATGTACAGTAAATGATACATATTTGTTGAAATTTCATATTTTATGTACAGTATATAATATATATTCGGTGAAATTTGATATTATAGGTACAGTATATTATTTTGGTGAAATTTGATATTTTCTGTACAGTATATAATATATATTTGGTGAAATTTGATATTCTAAGTACAGTATATAATATATATTTGGTGAAAATTGATATTTTATGTACAGTATATAATATATATTTGGTGAAATTTGATATTTTATTCACAGTATATAATATATATTTGGTGTATTCTCATATTTTATGTACAGTATATGGTATAAAGTTGGTGAAATTTGATATTTTTTGTACAATATATAATATACATTTGGTGAAATTTGATATTTTATATACAGTATATAATATATATTTGGTGTACTTTCAAGTTTTATGTACAGTATATAACATATATTGGGTATAATTTCATGTTTTATGTACAGTATATAATATGTATTTTGTGTAATTTGATATTATATGTACAGTATGTAAGATATATTTGCTGAAATTTTATATTTTATATACAGTATATAAAATATATCTGGTGTACTTTCATATTTTATGTACAGTGTACAGTATATATTTGGTGACATTTGATATTTTATGTACAGTATATAATATAAATTTGTTGAAATTTGATATTTTATGAACAGTACATAATACATATTTGGTGAAATTTGTTATTATAGGTACAGTATATAATATATATTTGGTGAAATTTGATATTTTTCTACAGTATGTAATATATATTTGGTGAAATTTGATATTTTATGTACAGTATATATGTTTGCTGAAATTCGATATTTTATATACAGTATGTAATATATATTTGGTGTACTTTCATATTTTATGTACAGTATATAATATATATTTGGTGAAATTTGATATTTTATGTACAGTATATAATATATATTTGGTGTACTTTCATATTTTATGTACAGTATAAAATATATACTTGATGTACTTTCATATTTTATGTACAGTAAATAATATATATTTGTTGGAATTTGATATTTTATGTACAGTATATAATAAATATTTGGTGAAATTTGATATTATAAGTACAGTATATAATATATTTGCTGTTCTTTCATATTTTATGTACAGTATATAGTATATATTTGGTTACATTTGATATTTTACGTACAGTATGTAATATAAATTTGTTGAAATTTGATATTTTATGTACAGTATGAAATATTTATTTGGTGTACTTTCATATTTTATGTACAGTATAAAATATATACTTGATGTACTTTCATATTTTATGTACAGTAAATATTACATATTTGTTGAAATTTGATATTTTATGTACAGTATATAATATATATATGGTGAAATTTGATATTATAGGTACAGTATATAATATATATTGGGTGAAATTTGATATTTTATCTACAGAATATAATATATATTGGGTGAAATTTGATATTTTATGTACAGTATATAATATATATTTGGTGTACTTTCATATTTTATGTACAGTATAAAATATATACTTGATGTACTTTCATATTTTATGTACAGTGTATAGTACATATTTGGTGACATTTGATATTTTAAGTACAGTATATAATATAAATTTGTTAGAAGTTGATATTTCATGTACAGTATATAACATATATTTGGTGAAATTTGATATTTTTGTACAGTATATAATATATATTTGATGATATTTGATATTTTATGCACAGTATATAATATATATTTGGTGAAATTTGATATTTTTGTACAGTATATAATGTATATTTGATGATATTTGATATTTTATGTACAGTATAAAATATATATTTGGTGTACTTTCATATTTTTGTACAGTATAATATATATACCTGATGTACTTTCATATTTTATGTACAGTTAATAATACATATTTGTTGAAATTTGATATTGTAGGTACAGTATATAATATATATTTGATGAAATTTGATATTTTTGTACAGTATATAATATATATTTGATGATATTTGACATTTTATGCACAGTATATAATATATATTTGGTGAAATTTGATATTTTTGTACAGCATATAATGTATATTTGGTGAAATTTGATATTATAACTACAGTATATAATATATATTTGGTGAAATTTGATATTTTATGTACAGTACATAATATATATTTGGTGTACTTTCATATTTTATGTACAGTATAAAATATATACTTGATGTACTTTCATATTTTATGTACAGTAAATAATATATATTTGTTGGAATTTGATATTTTATGTACAGTATATAATAAATATTTGGTGAAATTTGATATTATAAGTACAGTATATAATATATATTTGCTGTACTTTCATATTTTATGTACAGTATATAGTATATATTTTGTTACATTTGATATTTTATGTACAGTATGTAATATATGTTTGGTGTACTTTCATATTTTATATACAGTATAAAATATATACTTGATGTACTTTCATATTTTATGTACAGTAAATAATACATATTTGATGAAATTTGATATTTTATGTACAGTATATAATATATATTTGGTGAAATTTGATATTTTATATACAGAATATAATATATATTTGGTGTACTTTCATATTTTATGTACAGTATAAAATATATATTGATGTACTTTCATATTTTATGTACAGTAAATAATACATATTTGTTGAAATTTGATATTTTATATACAGTATATAAGATATATTTGGTGTACTTTCATATGTTATGTACAGTGTATAGTATACATTTGGTGACATTTGATATTTCATGTACAGTATATAATATAAATTTTTTGAAAGTTGATATGTCATGTACAGTATATAACATATATTTGGTGAAATTTGATATTTTTGTACAGTATATAAATATATATTTGGTGAAATTTGATATTTTATGCACAGTATATAATATATATTTGGTGAAATTTGATATTTTATATACAGTATGTAATATATATTTGGTGTACTTTCATATTTTATGTACGGTATAAAATATATACTTGATGTACTTTCATATTTTACGTACAGTAAACAATATATAGTTGTTGAAATTTGATATTTTATGTACAGTATATAATATATATTTGGTGAAATTTGATATTTTATGCACAGTATATAATATATATTTGGTGAAATTTGATATTTTATATACAGTATGTAATATATATTTGGTGTACTTTCATATTTTATGTACGGTATAAAATATATACTTGATGTACTTTCATATTTTATTTCCAGTAAAAAATACATATTTGTTGAAATTTGATATTTTATGTACAGTATATAATAAATATATGGTGAAATTTGATATTATTAGAACAGTATATAATATATATTTGCTGTACTTTCATATTTTATGTATAGTATATAGTATATAGTTGGTTACATTTGATATTTTATGTACAGTACATAATATATATTTGTTGAAATTTGATATATTATGTACAGTATATAGTATATAATAGGTGAAATTTGATATTTTATGTACAGTATATAATAAATATTTGGTGAAATTTGATATTATAAGTACGGTATATAATATATATTTGCTGTACTTTCATATTTTATGTACAGTATATAGTATATATTTGGTTACATTTGATATTTTATGTACAGTATGTAATATAAATTTGTTGAAATTTGATATTTTATGTACAGTATGTAATATATATTTGGTGTACTTTCATATTTCATGTAAAGTATAAAATATATACTTGGTGTACTTTCACATTTTATGTACAGTAAATAATACATATTTGTTGAAATTTGATATTTTATGTAGAGTATATAATATATATTTGGTGAAATTTGATATTATAGGTACAGTATATTTTTTTGGTGAAATTTGATATTTTGTGTACAGTATGTAATATATACTTGGTGAAATATGATATTTTATGTACAGTATATAATGCATATTTGGTGAAATTTTATATTTTATATACAGTATATAATATATATTTGGTGTACTTTCATATTTTATCTACAGTAAATAATACAAATTTGTTGAAATTTGATATTTTATATACAGTATATAAGATATATTTGGTGTACTTTCATATTTTATGTACAGTGTATAGTATATATTTGGTGACATTTGATATTTTATGTACAGTATATAATATAAATTTGTTGAAAGTTGATATGTCATCTACAGTATATAACATATATTTGGTGAAATTTGATATTATAGGTACAGCATATAATATATATTTGGTGAAATTTGATATTTTATGTACAGTATATAATATATATTTGGTGAAATTTGATATTATAAGTACAGTATATAATATATATTTGGTGAAATTTCATATTTTATGTACAGTATAAAATATATATTTTGTGAAATTTGATATTTCATGTACTGCATATAAGATATAGTTGGTGAAATTTGATATTTTGTGTACAGTTTATAATATATATTTTGTGTACTATCATATTTTATGTACAGTATATAGTATATATTTGGTTACTTTTGATACTTTATGTACAGTATATAATATATATTTGTAGAAATTTGATATTTTATGTACAGTATAAAGTATATAATTGCTGCAATTTGATATTTTATGTACAGTATATAATATGTATTTTGTGTAATTTGATATTATATGCACAGTATATAAGTTATATTTGGTGAAATTTTATATTTTATATACAGTATATATTATATATTTTGTGTACTTTCATATTTTATGTACTGTGTATAGAATATATTTGGTGACATTTGATATTTTATGTACAGTATGTAATATAAATTTGTTGAAATTTGATATTTTATGTACAGTATATAATATATATTGGGTGTACTTTCATATTTTCTGTACAGTATAAAATATATACTTGATGTACTTTCATATTTTATGTACAGTAAATATTACATACTTGTTGAAATTTGATATTTTATATACAGTATATAATATATATTTGGTGAAATTTGATATTATTGGTACAGTATATAATATATATTTGGTGAAATTTGATATTTCATGTACAGAATATAATATATATTTGGTGAAATTTGATATTTTATGTACAGTATATAATATATATTTGTTGAAATTTGATATTTTATGTACAGTATATAATACATATTTGGTGAAATTTGATATTATAGGTACAGTATATAATATATATTTGGTGAAATTTGATATTTTTCTACAGTATGTAATATATATTTGGTGAAATGTGATATTTTATGTACAGTGTACAATATATGTTTGCTGAAATTCGATATTTTATATACAGTATGTAATATATATTTGGTGTACTTTCATATTTTATGTACAGTATAAAATATATACTTGATGTACTTTCATATTTTATGAACAGTAAATAATACATATTTGTTGAAATTTGATATTTTATGTACAGTATATAATTTATATTTGGTGAAATTTGATATTATTGGTACAGTATATAATATATATTTGGTGAAATTTGTTATTTTATGTACAGTATTTAATATATATTTGGTGAAATTTGATATTTTATCTACAGTATAAAAGATATATTTGGTGAAATTTGATATTTTATGTACAGTATATAATACATATTTGGTGAAATTTGATATTTTATGTAGAGTATATAGTATATATTTGGTGAAATTTGATATCTTTTGTACACTATATAGTAGATATTTGGTGAAATTTGATATTATATGTAAAGTATATAATATATTTTTGTTGAAATTTGATATTTTGTGTACAGTATATAATAGATATTTGGTGAAATTTGGTATTATATGTACAGTATATTATATATTTTTGGTGAAATTTGATATTTTATGTACAGTATATAATATAGGTTTGGTGTACCTTCATATTTTATTTACAGTATATAGAATATATTTGGTGACATTTGATATTTTATGTACAGTATGTAATATAAATTTGGTGTACTTTCATATTTTATGTACAGTGCATAGTATATATTTGATGGCATTTGATATTTTATGTATAGTGTGTAATATAAATTTGTGGAAATTTGATATTTTATGTACAGTATGTAATATATATTTGGTATACTTTCATATTTTATGTAGAGTATAAAATATATACTTGATGTACTTTCATATTTTATGTACAGTAAATAATTCATATTTGTTGAAATTTGATATTTTATGTACGGTATATAATATATATTTGGTGAAATTTGATATTATAGGTACAGTATATCATATAAATTTGTTGAAATTTGATATATTAGGTACAGTATAGAATATATATTTGGTAAAATTTGATATTATGGGTACAGTATATAATATATATTTGGTGAAATTTGATATTTTCGTGCAGTATATCATATATATTTGGTGAAATTTGATATTTTATGTACAGTATATGATATATATTTGGTGAAATTTGATATTTTTTGTACAGTATGTAATAGATGTTAGGTGAAATTTGATATTATATGTACAGTACATAATATATATTTGGTGAAATTTGATATTTTATGTACAGTATATAATATATATTTGGTGTACTTTCATATTTTATCTACAGTATAAAATATATACTTGATGTACTTTCATATTTTATGTACAGTAAATAATATGTATTTGTTGGAATTTGATATTTTATGTACAGTATATAATAAATATTTGGTGAAATTTGATATTATAAGTACAGTATAATATATATTTGCTGTACTTTCATATTTTATGTACAGTATATAGTATATATTTGGTTACATTTGATATTTTATGTACAGTATGTAATATATGTTTGGTGTACTTTCATATTTTATGTACAGTATGAAATATATACTTGATGTACTTTCATATTTTATGTACAGTAAATAATACATATTTGTTGAAATTTGATATTTTATGTACAGTATATAATATATATTTGGTGTAATTTGATATTTTATATACAGAATATAATATATATTTGGTGTACTTTCATATATTATGTACAGTATAAAATATATACTTGATGTACTTTCATATTTTATGTACAGTAAATAATACATATTTGTTGAAATTTGATATTTTATATACAGTATATAAGATATATTTGGTGTACTTTCATATTTTACGTACAGTGTATAGTATACATTTGGTGACATTTGATATTTCATGTACAGTATATAATATAAATTTTTTGAAAGTTGATATGTCATGTACAGTATATAACATATATTTGGTGAAATTTGATATTATAGGTACAGTATATAATATATATTTGGGGAAATTTGATATTTTTGTAGAGTATATAAATATATATTTGGTGAATTTTGATATTTTATGCACAGTATATAATATATATTTGGTGAAATTTGATATTTTATATACAGTATGTAATATATATTTGGTGTACTTTCATATTTTATGTACGGTATAAAATATATATTTGATGTACTTTCATATTTTATGTACAGTAAATAATATATAGTTGTTGAAATTTGATATTTTATGTACAGTATATAATATATATTTGGTGAAATTTGATATTTTATGCACAGTATATAATATATATTTGGTGAAATTTGATATTTTATATACAGTATGTAATATATATTTGGTGTACTTTCATATTTTATGTACAGTAAATAATACATATTTGTTGAAATTTGATATTTTATATACAGTATATAAGATATATTTGGTGTACTTTCATATTTTATGTACAGTGCATAGTATACATTTGGTGACATTTGATATTTTATGTACAGTACATAATATAAATTTTTTGAAAGTTGATATGTCATGTACAGTATATAACATATATTTGGTGAAATTTGATATTATAGGTACAGTATATAATATATATTTGGTGAAATTTGATATTTTTGTACAGTATATAAATATATATTTGGTGAAATTTGATATTTTATGCACAGTATATAATATATATTTGGTGAAATTTGATATTTTATATACAGTATGTAATATATATTTGGTGTACTTTCATATTTTATGTACGGTATAAAATATATACTTGATGTACTTTCATATTTTATGTACAGTTAATAATATATAGTTGTTGAAATTTGATATTTTATGTACAGTATATAATATATATTTGGTGAAATTATATATTTTATTCAGTATGTAATATATATTTGGTGTACTTTCATATTTTAAGGACGGTATAAAATATGTACTTGATGTACTTTGATATTTTTTGCACAGTGTATAGAATATATTTGGTGAAATTTGATACTTTATGTACAGTATGTAATGTAAATTTGTTGAAATTTGATATTTTATGTACAGTAAATAATATATATTTGGTGTACTTTCATATTGTATGCTCAGTATAAAATATATACTTGATGTACTTTCATATTTTATGTAAAGTGAATAATACATATTTGTTGAAATTTGATATTTTATGTACAGTATATAATAAATATTTGGTGAAATTTGATATTATAAGAACAGTATATAATATATATTTGCTGAACTGTCATATTTTATGTATAGTATATAGTATATAGTTGGTTACATTTGATATTTTATGTACAGTACATAATATAAATTTGTTGAAATTTGATATTTTATGTACAGTATATAGTATATAATAGGTGAAATTTGATATTTTATGTACAGTATATAATAAATATTTGGTGAAATTTGATATTATAAGTACGGTATATAATATATATTTGCTGTACTTTCATATTTCATGTACAGTATACAGTATATATTTGGTTACATTTGATATTTTATGTACAGTATGTAATATAAATTTGTTGAAATTTGATATTTTATGTACAGTATGTAATATATATTTGGTGTACTTTCATATTTTATGTACAGTATAAAATATATACTTGGTGTACTTTCACATTTTATGTACAGTAAATAATACATATTTGTTGAAATTTGATATTTTATGTAGAATATATAATATATATTTGGTGAAATTTGATATTATGGGTGCAGTATATTTTTTTGGTGAAATTTGATATTTTGTGTACAGTATGTAATATATACTTGGTGAAATATGATATTTTATGTACAGAATATAATATATATTTGGTGAAATTTTATATTTTATATACAGTATATAATATATATTTGGTGTACTTTCATATTTTATGTACAGTAAATAATACATATTTGTTGAAATTTGATATTTTATATACAGTATATAAGATATATTTGGTGTACTTTCATATTTTATGTACAGTATATAGTATATATTTGGTTACTTTTGATACTTTATGTACAGTATATAACATATATTTGTAGAAATTTGATATTTTATGCACAGTATATAGTATATAATTGCTGCAATTTGATATTTTATGTACAGTATATAATAAGTATTTTGTGTAATTTGATATTATATGCACAGTGTATAAGATATAATGATGAAATTTTATTTTTTATATACAGTATATTTTATATTTTGTGTACTTTCACATTTTATGTACTGTGTATAGAATATATTTGGTGACATTTGATATTTTATGTACAGTATGTAATATAAATTTGTTGAAATTTGATATTTTATGTACACTTTGTAATATATATTTGGTGTACTTTCATATTTTATGTACAGTATAAAATATATACTTGATGTACTTTCATATTTCATGTACAGTAAATATTACGTATTTGTTGAAATTTGATATTTTATGTACAGTATATAATATATATTTTGTGAAATTTGATATTATAGGTACAGTATATCATATAAATTTGTTGAAATTTGATATATTATGTACAGTATATAATATATATTTGGTGAAATTTGATATTATAAGTACAGTATATAATATATATTTGGTGAAATTTGATATTTTTGTGCAGTATATCATATATATTTGGTGAAATTTTGTATTTTATGTACAGTATATGATATATATTTGGTGAAATTTGATATTTTTTGTGCAGTATATAATAGATGTTTGGTGAAATTTGATATTATATGTACAGTATATAATATATTTTTGGTGAAATTTGCTATTTTGTGTACAGTATATAATATATATTTGGTGAAAGTTTATATTTTATACATAGTATATAGTATATATTTGGTGTACTTTCATGTTTTATGTACAGTATATAATATATATTTTGTGAAATTTGATATTTCATGTACTGTATATAAGATATAGTTGGTGAAATTTGGTATTTTCTCTATAGTATATGATATATAATTGGTGTACTTTCATAATTTACTTGCAGTATATAATACATACTTGGTGAACTCTGATATTTTATGTACAGTATATAATATATAGGTGTAGTTTCATATTTTATGTACAGAATATAGTATATAATTGCTTAAATTTGATATTATATGTACAGTATATAATACGTATTTGGTGTAATTTGATATTATATGTACAGTATATAATACATATTTGGTGAAATTTTATATTTTATGTACAGTACATAATATATATTTGGTGTACTTTCATATTTCATGTAGAGCATATAGTATATATTTGGTGAAATTTGATATTTTATGTACAGTATATAATATATATTTGGTGAAATTTGATATTATAAGAACAGTATATAATATATATTTGGTGAAATTTGATATTTTCTGTACAGTATAAAATATATATTTGGTGAAAGTTTATATTTTATACACTGTATATAGTATATATTTGGTGTACTTTCATATTTTATGTACAGTATATAATATATATTTTGTGAAATTTGATATTTCATGTACTGTATATAAGATACAGTTGGTGAAATTTGATATTTTCTGTATAGTATATGATATATAATTGGTGTACTTTCATAATTTACTTGCAGTATATAATACATACTTGGTGAACTTTGATATTTTATGTACAGTATATAATATATAGGTGTAATTTCATATTTTATGTACAGAATATAGTATATAATTGCTGAAATTTGGTATTATATGTACAGTATATAATATATATTTGGTGTAATTTGATATTATATGTTCAGTATATAATATATATTTGGTGAAATTTTATATTTTATGTACAGTACATAATATATATTTGGTGTACTTTCAAATTTCATGTAGAGCATATAGTATATATTTGGTGAAATTTGACATTTTATGTACAGTATATAATATATATTTGGTGAAATTTGATATTATAAGTACAGTATATAATATATATTTGGTGAAATTTGATTTTTTATGTACAGTATAAAATATGTATTTTGTGAAATTTGATATTTCATGTACTGCATGTAAGATATAGTTGTTGAAATTTGATATTTTGTGTACAGTTTATAATATATATTTTGTGTACTATCATATTTTATGTACAGTATATAGTATATATTTGGTTACTTTTGATACTTTATGTACAGTATATAACATATATTTGTAGAAATTTGATATTTTATGCACAGTATATAGTATATAATTGCTGCAATTTGATATTTTATGTACAGTATATAATAAGTATTTTGTGTAATTTGATATTATATGCACAGTGTATAAGATATATTTGATGAAATTTTATTTTTTATATACAGTATATTTTATATTTTGTGTACTTTCATATTTTATGTACTGTGTATAGAATATATTTGGTGACATTTGATATTTTATGTACAGTATGTAATATAAATTTGTTGAAATTTGATATTTTATGTACACTATGTAATATATATTTGGTGTACTTTCATATTTTATGTACAGTATAAAATATATACTTGATGTACTTTCATATTTCATGTACAGTAAATATTACATATTTGTTGAAATTTGATATTTTATGTACAGTATATAATATATATTTGGTGAAATTTGATATTATTGGTACAGTATATAATATATATTTGGTGAAATTTGATATTTCATGTACAGAATATAATATATATTTGGTGAAATTTGATATTTTGTGTACAGTATATAATATATATTTGGTGAAATATGACATTTTATGTACAGTATATAATATATATTTGGTGTAATTTCATATTTTATGTACAGTATACAGTATATATTTGTTTAAATTTGATACTTTATGTACAGTATATAATATATAGTTGTTGAAATTTGATATTTTATGTACAGTATATAGTATATAAATGCTGAAATTTGATATTTTATGTACAGTATATAATATGTATTTTGTGTAATTTGATATTATATGTGCAGTATGTAATATATATTTTGTGAAATTTTATATTTTATGTACAGTATATAATATATATTTGGTGTACTTTCTTATTTTATGTACAGTGTATAGTATATATTTGATGACATTTGATATTTTATGTACAGTATGTAATATAAATTTGTTGAAATTTGATATTTTATGTACAGTATGTAATATATATTTGGTATACTTTCATATTTTATGTAGAGTATAAAATATATACTTGATGTACTTTCATATTTTATGTACAGTAAATAATACATATTTGTTGAAATTTAATATTTTATGTACAGTATATAATATATATTTGGTGAAATTTGATATTATAGGTACAGTATATCATATAAATTTGTTGAAATTTGATATATTAGGTACAGTATAGAATATATATTTGGTGAAATTTGATATTATGGGTACAGTATATAATATATATTTCGTGAAATTTGATATTTTTGTGCAGTATATCATATATATTTGGTGAAATTTGATATTTTATGTACAGTATATGATACATATTTGGTGAAATTTGATATTTTTTGTACAGTATATGATAGATGTTTGGTGAAATTTGATATTATATGTAGAGTATATGATACATTTTTGGTGAAATTTGATATTTTGTGTACAGTATATAATATATATTTGGTGAAAGTTTATATTTTATACACAGTATATAGTATATATTTGGTGTACTTTCATGTTTTATGTACAGTATAAAATATATATTTTGTGAAATTTGATATTTCATGTACTGTATATAAGATATATGTGGTGAAATTTGATATTTTCTGTATAGTATATGATATATAATTGATGTACTTTCATAATTTACTTGCAGTATATAATACATACTTGGTGAACTTTGATAATTTATGTACAGTATATTATATATAGGTGTAGTTTCATATTTTATGTACAGAATATAGTATATAATTGCTGAAATTTGATATATGTACAGTATATAATATGTATTTGGTGTAATTTGATATTATATGTACAGTATATTATATATATTTGGTAAAATTTTATATTTTATATACAGTAATTAATATATATTTGGTGTACTTTCAAGTTTTATCTACAGTATATAACATATATTGGCTGTAATTTCATATTTTAAGTACAGTATATAATACGTATTTTGTGTAATTTGATATTATATGTACAGTATGTAAGATATATTTGCTGAAATTTTATATTTTATATACAGTACATAATATATATTTGGTGTACTTTCATATTTTATGTACAGTGTATAGTATATATTTGGTGACATTTGATATTTTATGTACAGTATATAATATAAATTTGTTGAAATTTGATATTTTATGTACAGTATATAATACATACTTGGTGAAATTTGATATTATAGGAACTGTATATAATATATATTTGGTGAAATTTGATATTTTTCTACAGTATGTAATATACATTTGGTGAAATTTGATATTGTATGTACAGTATATAATATGTTTGCTGAAATTCCATATTTTATATACAGTATGTAATATATATTTGGTGTACTATCATACTTTATGTACAGTATAAAATATATACTTGGTGTACTTTCATATTTTATGCACAGTAAATAATATATAGTTGTTGAAATTTGATATTTTATGCACAGTATATAATATATATTTGGTGAAATTTGATATTATAAGTACAGTATATAACATATATTTGCTGTGCATTCATATTTTATGTAGAGTATATAGCATATATTTGGTTACATTTATTATTTTATGTACAGTATATAATATATATTTGTTGAAATTTGATATTTTTTGTACAGTATATAATAAGTATTTTGTGTAATTTGATATTATATGCACAGTGTATAAGATATAATGATGAAATTTTATTTTTTATATACAGTATATTTTATATTTTGTGTACTTTCATATTTTATGTACTGTGTATAGAATATATTTGGTGACATTTGATATTTTATGTACAGTATGTAATATAAATTTGTTGAAATTTGATATTTTATGTACACTTTGTAATATATATTTGGTGTACTTTCATATTTTATGTACAGTATAAAATATATACTTGATGTACTTTCATATTTCATGTACAGTAAATATTACATATTTGTTGAAATTTGATATTTTATGTACAGTATATAATATATATTTTGTGAAATTTGATATTATAGGTACAGTATATCATATAAATTTGTTGAAATTTGATATATTATGTACAGTATATAATATATATTTGGTGAAATTTGATATTATAAGTACAGTATATAATATATATTTGGTGAAATTTGATATTTTTGTGCAGTATATCATATATATTTGGTGAAATTTTGTATTTTATGTACAGTATATGATATATATTTGGTGAAATTTGATATTTTTTGTGCAGTATATAATAGATGTTTGGTGAAATTTGATATTATATGTACAGTATATAATATATTTTTGGTGAAATTTGCTATTTTGTGTACAGTATATAATATATATTTGGTGAAAGTTTATATTTTATACATAGTATATAGTATATATTTGGTGTACTTTCATGTTTTATGTACAGTATATAATATATATTTTGTGAAATTTGATATTTCATGTACTGTATATAAGATATAGTTGGTGAAATTTGGTATTTTCTCTATAGTATATGATATATAATTGGTGTACTTTCATAATTTACTTGCAGTATATAATACATACTTGGTGAACTCTGATATTTTATGTACAGTATATAATATATAGGTGTATTTTCATATTTTATGTACAGAATATAGTATATAATTGCTTAAATTTGATATTATATGTACAGTATATAATACGTATTTGGTGTAATTTGATATTATATGTACAGTATATAATACATATTTGGTGAAATTTTATATTTTATGTACAGTACATAATATATATTTGGTGTACTTTCATATTTCATGTAGAGCATATAGTATATATTTGGTGAAATTTGATATTTTATGTACAGTATATAATATATATTTGGTGAAATTTGATATTATAAGAACAGTATATAATATATATTTGGTGAAATTTGATATTTTCTGTACAGTATAAAATATATATTTGGTGAAAGTTTATATTTTATACACTGTATATAGTATATATTTGGTGTACTTTCATATTTTATCTACAGTATATAATATATATTTTGTGAAATTTGATATTTCATGTACTGTATATAAGATACAGTTGGTGAAATTTGATATTTTCTGTATAGTATATGATATATAATTGGTGTACTTTCATAATTTACTTGCAGTATATAATACATACTTGGTGAACTTTGATATTTTATGTACAGTATATAATATATAGGTGTAATTTCATATTTTATGTACAGAATATAGTATATAATTGCTGAAATTTGGTATTATATGTACAGTATATAATATATATTTGGTGTAATTTGATATTATATGTTCAGTATATAATATATATTTGGTGAAATTTTATATTTTATGTACAGTACATAATATATATTTGGTGTACTTTCAAATTTCATGTAGAGCATATAGTATATATTTGGTGAAATTTGACATTTTATGTACAGTATATAATATATATTTGGTGAAATTTGATATTATAAGTACAGTATATAATATATATTTGGTGAAATTTGATTTTTTATGTACAGTATAAAATATGTATTTTGTGAAATTTGATATTTCATGTACTGCATGTAAGATATAGTTGTTGAAATTTGATATTTTGTGTACAGTTTATAATATATATTTTGTGTACTATCATATTTTATGTACAGTATATAGTATATATTTGGTTACTTTTGATACTTTATGTACAGTATATAACATATATTTGTAGAAATTTGATATTTTATGCACAGTATATAGTATATAATTGCTGCAATTTGATATTTTATGTACAGTATATAATAAGTATTTTGTGTAATTTGATATTATATGCACAGTGTATAAGATATATTTGATGAAATTTTATTTTTTATATACAGTATATTTTATATTTTGTGTACTTTCATATTTTATGTACTGTGTATAGAATATATTTGGTGACATTTGATATTTTATGTACAGTATGTAATATAAATTTGTTGAAATTTGATATTTTATGTACACTATGTAATATATATTTGGTGTACTTTCATATTTTATGTACAGTATAAAATATATACTTGATGTACTTTCATATTTCATGTACAGTAAATATTACATATTTGTTGAAATTTGATATTTTATGTACAGTATATAATATATATTTGGTGAAATTTGATATTATTGGTACAGTATATAATATATATTTGGTGAAATTTGATATTTCATGTACAGAATATAATATATATTTGGTGAAATTTGATATTTTGTGTACAGTATATAATATATATTTGGTGAAATATGACATTTTATGTACAGTATGTAATATATATTTGGTGTAATTTCATATTTTATGTACAGTATACAGTATATATTTGTTTAAATTTGATACTTTATGTACAGTATATAATATATAGTTGTTGAAATTTGATATTTTATGTACAGTATATAGTATATAAATGCTGAAATTTGATATTTTATGTACAGTATATAATATGTATTTTGTGTAATTTGATATTATATGTGCAGTATGTAATATATATTTTGTGAAATTTTATATTTTATGTACAGTATATAATATATATTTGGTGTACTTTCTTATTTTATGTACAGTGTATAGTATATATTTGATGACATTTGATATTTTATGTACAGTATGTAATATAAATTTGTTGAAATTTGATATGTTATGTACAGTATGTAATATATATTTGGTATACTTTCATATTTTATGTAGAGTATAAAATATATACTTGATGTACTTTCATATTTTATGTACAGTAAATAATACATATTTGTTGAAATTTAATATTTTATGTACAGTATATAATATATGTTTGGTGAAATTTGATATTATAGGTACAGTATATCATATAAATTTGTTGAAATTTGATATATTAGGTACAGTATAGAATATATATTTGGTGAAATTTGATATTATGGGTACAGTATATAATATATATTTCGTGAAATTTGATATTTTTGTGCAGTATATCATATATATTTGGTGAAATTTGATATTTTATGTACAGTATATGATACATATTTGGTGAAATTTGATATTTTTTGTACAGTATATGATAGATGTTTGGTGAAATTTGATATTATATGTACAGTATATGATACATTTTTGGTGAAATTTGATATTTTGTGTACAGTATATAATATATATTTGGTGAAAGTTTATATTTTATACACAGTATATAGTATATATTTGGTGTACTTTCATGTTTTATGTACAGTATAAAATATATATTTTGTGAAATTTGATATTTCATGTACTGCATATAAGATATAGGTGGTGAAATTTGATATTTTCTGTATAGTATATGATATATAATTGATGTACTTTCATAATTTACTTGCAGTATATAATACATACTTGGTGAACTTTGATAATTTATGTACAGTATATTATATATAGGTGTAGTTTCATATTTTATGTACAGAATATAGTATATAATTGCTGAAATTTGATATTATATGTACAGTATATAATATGTATTTGGTGTAATTTGATATTATATGTACAGTATATTATATATATTTGGTAAAATTTTATATTTTATATACAGTAATTAATATATATTTGGTGTACTTTCAAGTTTTATCTACAGTATATAACATATATTGGCTGTAATTTCATATTTTAAGTACAGTATATAATACGTATTTTGTGTAATTTGATATTATATGTACAGTATGTAAGATATATTTGCTGAAATTTTATATTTTATATACAGTACATAATATATATTTGGTGTACTTTCATATTTCATGTACAGTGTATAGTATATATTTGGTGACATTTGATATTTTATGTACAGTATGTAATATAAATTTGTTGAAATTTGATATTTTATGTACAGTATATAATACATACTTGGTGAAATTTGATATTATAGGAACTGTATATAATATATATTTGGTGAAATTTGATATTTTTCTACAGTATGTAATATACATTTGGTGAAATTTGATATTGTATGTACAGTATATAATATGTTTGCTGAAATTCCATATTTTATATACAGTATGTAATATATATTTGGTGTACTATCATACTTTATGTACAGTATAAAATATATACTTGGTGTACTTTCATATTTTATGCACAGTAAATAATATATAGTTGTTGAAATTTGATATTTTATGCACAGTATATAATATATATTTGGTGAAATTTGATATTATAAGTACAGTATATAACATATATTTGCTGTGCATTCATATTTTATGTAGAGTATATAGCATATATTTGGTTACATTTATTATTTTATGTACAGTATATAATATATATTTGTTGAAATTTGATATTTTTTGTACAGTATATAATATATATTTGCTGAAATTCGATATTTTATACACAGTATGTAATATATATTTGGTGTACTTTCATATTTTATGTACAGTATAAAATATATACTTGATGTACTTTGATATTTTTTGCACAGTGTATAGAATATATTTGGTGAAATTTGATATTTTTGTACAGTATGTAAAGTAAATTTGTTGAAATTTGATATTTTATGTACAGTATGTAATATATATTTGGTGTACTTTCTTATTTTATGTACAGTATAAAATATATACTTGATGTAGTTTCATATTTTGTGTACAGTAAATAATACATATTTGTTGAAATTTGATATTTTCTGTACAGTATATAATAAATATTTGGTGAAATTTGATATTATAAGTACAGTATATAATATATATTTGCTGTACTTTCATATTTTATGTACAGTATATAGTATATAGTTAGTTACATTTGATATTTTATGTACAGTATGTAATATAAATTTGTTGAAATTTGATATTTTCTGTACAGTATGTAATATACATTTGGTGTACTTTCATATTTTATGTACAGTAAATAATACATATTTGTTGAAATTTGATATTTTCTGTACAGTATATAATATATATTTGGTGAAATTTGATATTATAAGTACAGTATATAATATATATTTGTTGTTATTTGATATTTTATGTACAGTATATAATATATATTTGGTGAAATTTGATATTTTATGCACAGTATATAATATAAATTTGGTGTACTTTCAAGTTTTATGTACAGTATATAACATATATTGGGTGTAATTTCATATTTTATGTACAGTACATAATATGTATTTTGTGTAATTTGATATATGTACAGTATGTAAGATATATTTGCTGAAATTTTATATTCTATATACAGTATATAATATATATTTGGTGTACTTTCATATTTTATGTACAGTGTATAGTATATATTTGGTGACATTGGATATTTTATGTACAGTATATAATATAAATTTTTTGAAATTTGATATTTTATGTACAGTATATAATACATATTTGTTGAAATTTGATATTATAGGTACAGTATATAATATATATTTGGTGAAATTTGATATTTTTCTACAGTATGTAATATATATTTGGTGAAATTTGATATTTTTTGTACAGTATGTAATATATGTTTGCTGAAATTCGATATTTTATATACAGTATGTAATATATATTTCGTGTACTTTCATATTTTATGTACAGTATAAAATATATACTTGATGTACATTCATATTTTATGTACAGTAAATAATATATAGTTGTTGAAATTTGATATTTTATGCCCAGTATATAATATATATTTGGTGAAATTTGATATTATAAGTACAGTATATAACATATATTTGCTGTGCTTTCATATTTTATGTAGAGTATATAGCATATATTTGGTTACATTTATTATTTTATGTACAGTATATAATATATATTTGTTGAAATTTGATATTTTTTGTACAGTATATAATATATATTTGCTGAAATTCGATATTTTATACACAGTATGTACTATATATTTGGTGTACTTTCATATTTTATGTACAGTATAAAATATATACTTGATGTACTTTGATATTTTTTGCACAGTGTATAGAATATATTTGGTGAAATTTGATATTTTTGTACAGTATGTAATGTAAATTTGTTGAAATTTGATATTTTATGTACAGTATGTAATATATATTTGGTGTACTTTCTTATTTTATGTACAGTATAAAATATATTCTTGACGTAGTTTCATATTTTGTGTACAGTAAATAATACATATTTGTTGAAATTTGATATTTTCTGTACAGTATATAATAAATATTTGGTGAAATTTGATATTATAAGTACAGTATATAATATATATTTGCTGTTCTTTCATATTTTATGTACAGTATATAGTATATAGTTAGTTATATTTGATATATTATGTACAGTATGTAATATAAATTTGTTGAAATTTGATATTTTATGTACAGTATGTAATATATATTTGGTGTACTTTCATATTTTATGTACAGTAAATAATACATATTTGTTGAAATTTGATATTTTATGTACAGTATATAACATATATTTGGTGAAATTTGATATTATCAGTACAGTATATAATATATATTTGTTGAAATTTGATATTTTATGTACAGTATATAATATATATTTGGTGAAATTTGATATTTTATGCACAGTATATAATATAAATTTGGTGTAATTTCAAGTTTTATGTACAGTATATAACATATATTGGGTGTAATTTCATATTTTATGTACAGTACATAATATGTATTTTGTGTAATTTGATATATGTACAGTATGTAAGATATATTTGCTGAAATTTTATATTTTATATACAGTATATAATATATATTTGTTGTAGTTTCATATTTTATGTACAGTGTATTGTATGTATTTGGTGACATTGGATATTTTATGTACAGTATATAATATAAATTTGTTGAAATTTGATATTTTATGTACAGTATATAATACATATTTGTTGAAATTTGATATTATAGGTACAGTATATAATATATATTTGGTGAAATTTGATATTTTTCTACAGTTTGTAATATATATTTGGTGAAATTTGATATTTTTTGTACAGTATGTAATATATGTTTGCTGAAATTCGATATTTTATATACAGTATGTAATATATATTTGGTGTACTTTCATATTTTATGTACAGTATAAAATATATACTTGATGTACATTCATATTTTATGTACAGTAAATAATATATAGTTGTTGAAATTTTATATTTTATGTACAGTATATAATAAATATTTGGTGAAATTTGATATTATAAGTACAGTATATAATATATATTTGCTATACTTTCGTATTTTATGTACAGTATATAGTATATAGTTCGTTACATTTGATATTTTGTACAGTATATAATATATACTTGGTGAAATATGATATTTTATGTACAGTATAAAATATATGCTTGTACTTTCATATTTTATGTACAGTAAATAATACATATTTGTTGAAATTTTATATTTTATGTACAGTATATAATATATATTTGGTGGACTTTCATATTTTATGTACAGTATATAGTATATATTTGGTGACCTTTGATATTTTATGTACAGTGTATAATATATATTTGGTGAAATTTTATATTTTATGTACAGTATATAATACATATTTGGTGTACTTTCATATTTTATGTACAGTATATAGTATATATTTGGTGACATTTGATATTTTATATACAATATATAATATATATTTCTTGTAATTTCATATTTTATGTACAGTATATAATATATATTTGGTGAAATTTTATATTTTATGTACAGTATATAAGATATATTTGGTGTACTTTCATATTTTATGTACAGTATATAGTATATATTTGGTGACATTTGATATTTTATGTACAGTAAATAAGATATGTTTCCTGAAATTTGATATTTTATGTACAGTATATACTATACATTTGGTGAAATTTTATATTTTATGTACAGTATATAAGATATATTTGGTGTACTATCATATTTTATGTACAGTATATAATATATATTTGGTGAAATTTCATATTTTATATGCCGTATATAATATATATTTGGTGTACTTTCATATTTTATGTACAGTATATAGTATATATTTGGTGACATTTGATATTTTATGTACAGTGTATAATATATATTTGGTGAAATTTTATATTTTATGTACAGTATATAATATATATTTGGTGTACTTTCATATTTTATGTACAGTATATAGTGTATATTTGGTGACATTTGATATTTTATATACAATAAATAAGATATGTTTCTTGAAATTTGATATTTTATGTACAGTATATACTATATATTTGGTGAAATTTGACATTATAGGTACAGTATATAATATATGTTTGGTGAAATTTGATATTTTATATACAGTATATAATATATATTTGGTGAAATTTGATATTTTATGTACAGTATATAATATATATTATTTGAAATTTGATATTTTATGTACAGTATATAATATATATTTGGTGGACTTTCATATTTTATGTACAGTATATAGTATATATTTGGTGACCTTTGATATTTTATGTACAGTGTATAATATATATTTGGTGAAATTTTATATTTTATGTACAGTATATAATACATATTTGGTGTACTTTCATATTTTATGTACAGTATATAGTATATATTTGGTGACATTTGATATTTTATATACAATATATAATATATATTTGTTGAAATTTGATATTTTATGTACAGTATATAATATATATTTGGTGAAATTTTATATTTTATGTACAGTATATAAGATATATTTGGTGTACTTTCATATTTTATGTACAGTATATAGTATATATTTGGTGACATTTGATATTTTATGTACAGTAAATAAGATATGTTTCCTGAAATTTGATATTTTATGTACAGTATATACTATATATTTGGTGAAATTTTATATTTTATGTACAGTATATAAGATATACTTGGTGTACTTTCATATTTTATGTACAGTATATAGTATATATTTGGTGACATTTGATATTTTATGTACAGTATATAATATATATTTGTTGAAATTTGATATTTTATTTATAGTATATAATATATATTTGGTGAAATTTCATATTATATATACCGTATATAATATATATTTGGTGTACTTTCATATTTTATGTACAGTATATAGTATATATTTGGTGACATTTGATATTTTATGTTCAGTATATAATATATATTTTTTTAAATTTTATATTATATGTACAGTATATAATATATATATGGTGTACTTTCTTATTTTGTGTACAGTATATAGTATATATTTGGTGACTTGACATTTTATATACAGTATATAATATATACTTGTTGAAATTTGATATCTTATGTACAGTATATAATATATATTTTTTGAAATTTTATATTTTATGTACAGTATATAATATATATTTGGTGTACTTTCATATTTTATGTACAGTATATAGTATATATTTGGTGACATTTGATATTTTACATACAGTGTATAATATATATTTGGTGAAATTTTATATTTTATGTACAGTATATAATATATATTTGGTGTACTTTCATATTTTATGTACAGTATATAGTGTATATTTGGTGACATTTGATATTTTATATACAATAAATAAGATATGTTTCTTGAAATTTGATATATTATGTACAGTATATACTATATATTTGGTGAAATTTGACATTATAGGTACAGTATATAATATATGTTTGGTGAAATTTGATATTTTATATACAGTATATAATATATATTTGGTGAAATTTGATATTTTATGTACAGTATATAATATATATTTTTTGAAATTTTATATTTTATGTACAGTATATAATATATATTTGGTGGACTTTCATATTTTATGTACAGTATATAGTATATATTTGGTGACCTTTGATATTTTATGTACAGTTTATAATATATATTTGGTGAAATTTTATATTTTATGTATAGTATATAATACATATTTGGTGTACTTTCATATTTTATGTACAGTATATAGTATATATTTGGTGACATTTGATATTTTATATACAATATATAATATATATTTGTTGAAATTTGATATTTTATGTACAGTATTTAATATATATTTGGTGAAATTTTATATTTTATGTACAGTATATAAGATATATTTGGTGTACTTTCATATTTTATGTACAGTATATAGTATATATTTGGTGACATTTGTTATTTTATGTACAATAAATAAGATATGTTTCCTGAAATTTGATATTTTATGTACAGTATATACTATATATTTGGTGAAATTTTATATTTTATGTACAGTATATAAGATATTTTTGGTGTACTTTCATATTTTATGTACAGTATATAGTATATATTTGGTGACATTTGATATTTTATGTACAGTATATAATATAAATTTGTTGAAATTTGATATTTTATTTATTGTATACAATATATATTTGGTGAAATTTCATATTTTATATACCATATATAATATATATTTGGAGTACTTTCATATTTTATGTACAGTATATAGTATATATTTGGTGACATTTGATATTTTATGTACAGTATATAATATATATTTTTTGAAATTTTCTATTTTATGTACAGTATATAATATATATTTGGTGTACTTTCATATTTTGTGTACAGTATATAGTATATATTTGGTGACTTGACATTTTATATACAGTATATAATATATACTTGTTGAAATTTGATATCTTATGTACAGTATATAATATATATTTTTTGAAATTTTATATTTTATGTACAGTATATAATATATATTTGGTGTACTTTCATATTTTATGTACAGTATATAGTATATATTTGGTGACATTTGATATTTTATGTACAGTGTATAATATATATTTGGTGAAATTTTATATTTTATGTACAGTATATAATATATATTTGGTGTACTTTCATATTTTATGTACAGTATATAGTGTATATTTGGTGACATTTGATATTTTAAATACAATAAATAAGATATGTTTCTTGAAATTTGATATTTTATGTACAGTATATACTATATATTTGGTGAAATTTGACATTATAGGTACAGTATATAATATATGTTTGGTGAAATTTGATATTTTATATACAGTATATAATATATATTTGGTGAAATTTGATATTTTATGTACAGTATATAATATATATTTTTTGAAATTTTATATTTTATGTACAGTATATAATATATATTTGGTGGACTTTCATATTTTATGTACAGTATATAGTATATATTTGGTGACCTTTGATATTTTATGTACAGTGTATAATATATATTTGATGAAATTTTATATTTTATGTACAGTATATAATACATATTTGGTGTAGTTTCATATTTTATGTACAGTATATAGTATATATTTGGTGACATTTGATATTTTATATACAATATATAATATATATTTCTTGTAATTTGATATTTTATGTACAGTATATAATATATATTTGGTGAAATTTTATATTTTATGTACAGTATATAAGATATATTTGATGTACTTTCATATTTTATGTACAGTATATAGTATATATTTGGTGACATTTGATATTTTATGTACAGTAAATAAGATATGTTTCCTGAAATTTGATATTTTATGTACAGTATATACTATGTATTTGGTGAAATTTTATATTTTATGTACAGTACATAAGATATATTTGGTGTACTTTCATATTTTATGTACAGTATATAGTATATATTTGGTGACATTTGATATTTTATGTACAGTATATAATATATATTTGTTGAAATTTGATATTTTATTTATAGTATATAATATATATTTGGTGAAATTTCATATTTTATATACCGTATATAATATATATTTGGTGTACTTTCATATTTTATGTACAGTATATAGTATATATTTGGTGACATTTGATATTTTATGTACAGTATATAATATATACTTGTTGAAATTTGATATCTTATGTACAGTATATAATATATATTTTTTGAAATTTTATATTTTATGTACAGTATATAATATATATTTGGTGTACTTTCATATTTTGTGTACAGTGTATAGTATATATTTGGTGACTTCACATTTTATATACAGTATATAATATATACTTGTTGAAATTTGATATCTTATGTACAGTATATAATATATATTTTTTGAAATTTTATATTTTATGTACAGTATATAATATATATTTGGTGTACTTTCATATTTTATGTACAGTATATAGTATATATTTGGTGACATTTGATATTTTATGTACAGTGTATAATATATATTTGGTGAAATTTTATATTTTATGTACAGTATATAATATATATTTGGTGTACTTTCATATTTTATGTACAGTATATAGTGTATATTTGGTGACATTTGATATTTTATATACAATAAATAAGATATGTTTCTTGAAATTTGATATTTTATGTACAGTATATACTGTATATTTGGTGAAATTTGACATTATAGGTACAGTATATAATATATGTTTGGTGAAATTTGATATTTTATATACAGTATATAATATATATTTGGTGAAATTTGATATTTTATGTACAGTATATTATATATATTTTTTGAAATTTTATATTTTATGTACAGTATATAATATATATTTGGTGGACTGTCATATTTTATGTACAGTATATAGTATATGTTTGGTGAGCTTTGATATTTTATGTACAGTGTATAATATGTATTTGGTGAAATTTTATATTTTATGTACAGTATATAATACATATTTGGTGTACTTTCATATTTTATGTACAGTATATAGCATATATTTGGTGACATTTGATATTTTATATACAATATATAATATATATTTGTTGAAATTTGATATTTTATGTACAGTATATAATATATATTTGGTGAAATTTTATATTTTATGTACAGTATATAAGATATATTTGGTGTACTTTCATATTTTATGTACAGTATATAGTATATATTTGGTGACATTTGACATTTTATGTACAATAAATAAAATATGTTTCCTGAAATTTGATATTTTATGTACAGTATATACTATATATTTGGTGAAATTTTATATTTTATGTACAGTATATAAGATATATTTGGTGTACTTTCATATTTTATGTACAGTATATAGTATATATTTGGTGACATTTGATATTTTATGTACAGTATATAATATATATTTGTTGAAATTTGATATTTTATTTATAGTATATAATATATATTTGGTGAAATTTCATATTTTATATACCGTATATAATATATATTTGGTGTACTTTCATATTTTATGTACAGTATATAGTATATATTTGGTGACATTTGATATTTTATGTACAGTATATAATATATATTTTTTGAAATTTTATATTTTATGTACAGTATATAATATATATTTGGTGTACTTTCATATTTTGTGTACAGTATATAGTATATATTTGGTGACTTGACATTTTATATACAGTATATAATATATACTTGTTGAAATTTGATATCTTATGTACAGTATATAATATATATTTTTTGAAATTTTATATTTTATGTACAGTATATAATATATATTTGGTGTACTTTCATATTTTATGTACAGTATATAGTATATATTTGGTGACATTTGATATTTTATGTACAGTGTATAATATATATTTGGTGAAATTTTATATTTTATGTACAGTATAAAATATATATTTGGTGTACTTTCATATTTTATGTACAGTATATAGTGTATATTTGGTGACATTTGATATTTTATATACAATAAATAAGATATGTTTCTTGAAATTTGATATTTTATGTACAGTATATACTATATATTTGGTGAAATTTGACATTATAGGTACAGTATATAATATATGTTTGGTGAAATTTGATATTTTATATACAGTATATAATATATATTTGGTGAAAGTTGATATTTTATGTACAGTATATAATATATATTTTTTGAAATTTTATATTTTATGTACAGTATATAATATATATTTGGTGGACTTTCATATTTTATGTACAGTATATAGTATATATTTGGTGACCTTTGATATTTTATGTACAGTGTATAATATATATTTGGTGAAATTTTATATTTTATGTACAGTATATAAAACATATTTGGTGTACTTTCATATTTTATGTACAGTATATAGTATATATTTGGTGACATTTGATATTTTATATACAATATATAATATATATTTGGTGTACTTTCATATTTTGTGTACAGTATATAGTATATATTTGGTGACTTGACATTTTATATACAGTATATAATATATACTTGTTGAAATTTGATATCTTATGTACAGTATATAATATATATTTTTTGAAATTTTATATTTTATGTACAGTATATAATATATATTTCGTGTACTTTCATATTTTATGTACAGTACATAGTATATATTTGGTGACATTTGATATTTTATGTACAGTGTATAATATATATTTGGTGAAATTTTATATTTTATGTACAGTATATAATATATATTTGGTGTACTTTCATATTTTATGTACAGTATGTAGTGTATATTTGGTGACATTTCATATTTTATATACAATAAATAAGATATGTTTCTTGAAATTTGATATTTTATGTACAGTATATACTATATATTTGGTGAAATTTGACATTATAGGTACAGTATATAATATATGTTTGGTGAAATTTGATATTTTATATACAGTATATAATATATACTTGTTGAAATTTGATATCTTATGTACAGTATATAATATATATTTTTTGAAATTTTATATTTTATGTACAGTATATAATATATATTAGGTGTACTTTCATATTTTATGTACAGTATATAGTATATATTTGGTGACATTTGATATTTTATGTACAGTGTATAATATATATTTGGTGAAATTTTATATTTTATGTACAGTATATAATATATATTTGTTGTACTTTCATATTTTCTGTACAGTATATAGTGTATATTTGGTGACATTTGATATTTTATATACAATAAATATGTTTCTTGAAATTTGATATATTATGTACAGTATATATTATATATTTGGTGAAATTTGACATTATAGGTACAGTATATAATATATGTTTGGTGAAATTTGATATTTTTTATACAGTATATAATATATATTTGGTGAAATTTGATATTTTATGTACAGTATATAATATATATTTTTTGAAATTTTATATTTTATGTACAGTATATAATATATATTTGGTGGACTTTCATATTTTATGTACAGTATATAGTATATATTTGGTGACCTTTGATATTTTATGTACAGTGTATAATATATATTTGGTGAAATTTTATATTTTATGTACAGTATATAATACATATTTGGTGTACTTTCATATTTTATGTACAGTATATAGTATATATTTGGTGACATTTGATATTTTATATACAATATATAATATATATTTGTTGAAATTTGATATTTTATGTACAGTATATAATATATATTTGGTGAAATTTTATATTTTATGTACAGTATATAAGATATATTTGGTGTACTTTCATATTTTATGTACAGTATATAGCATATATTTGGTGACATTTGTTATTTTATGTACAATAAATAAGATATGTTTCCTGAAATTTGATATTTTATGTACAGTATATAGTATATATTTGGTGACATTTGATATTTTATGTACAGTATATAATATAAATTTGTTGAAATTTGATATTTTATTTATAGTATATAATATATATTTGGTGAAATTTCATATTTTATATACCATATATAATATATATTTGGAGTACTTTCATATTTTATGTACAGTATATAGTATATATTTGGTGACATTTGATATTTTATGTACAGTATATAATATATATTTTTTGAAATTTTCTATTTTATGTACAGTATATAATATATATTTGGTGTACTTTCATATTTTGTGTACAGTATATCGTATATATTTGGTGACTTGACATTTTATATACAGTATATAATATATACTTGTTGAAATTTGATATCTTATGTACAGTATATAATATATATTTTTTGAAATTTTATATTTTATGTACAGTATATAATATATATTTGGTGTACTTTCATATTTTATGTACAGTATATAGTATATATTTGGTGACATTTGATATTTTATGTACAGTGTATAATATATATTTGGTGAAATTTTATATTTTATGTACAGTATATAATATATATTTGGTGTACTTTCATATTTTATGTACAGTATATAGTGTATATTTGGTGACATTTGATATTTTATATACAATAAATAAGATATGTTTCTTGAAATTTGATATTTTATGTACAGTATATACTATATATTTGGTGAAATTTGACATTATAGGTACAGTATATAATATATGTTTGGTGAAATTTGATATTTTATATACAGTATATAATATATATTTGGTGAAATTTGATATTTTATGTACAGTATATAATATATATTTTTTGAAATTTTATATTTTATGTACAGTATATAATATATATTTGGTGGACTTTCATATTTTATGTACAGTATATAGTATATATTTGGTGACCTTTGATATTTTATGTACAGTGTATAATATATATTTGGTGAAATTTTATAATTTAAGTACAGTATATAATACATATTTGGTGTACTTTCATATTTTATGTACAGTATATAGTATATATTTGGTGATATTTGATATTTTATATACAATATATAATATATATTTCTTGTAATTTGATATTTTATGTACAGTATATAATATATATTTGGTGAAATTTTATATTTTATGTACAGTATATAAGATATATTTGATGTACTTTCATATTTTATGTACAGTATATAGTATATATTTGGTGACATTTGATATTTTATGTACAGTAAACAAGATATGTTTCCTGAAATATGATATTTTATATACAGTATATACTATGTATTTGGTGAAATTTTATATTTTATGTACAGTATATAAGATATATTTGGTGTACTTTCATATTTTATGTACAGTATATAGTATATATTTGGTGACATTTGATATTTTATGTACAGTATATAATATATATCTGTTGAAATTTGATATTTTATTTATAGTATATAATATATATTTGGTGAAATTTCATATTTTATATACCGTATATAATATATATTTGGTGTACTTTCATATTTTATGTACAGTATATAGTATATATTTGGTGACATTTGATATTTTATGTACAGTATATAATATATACTTGTTGAAATTTGATATCTTATGTACAGTATATAATATATATTTTTTGAAATTTTATATTGTATGTACAGTATATAATATATATTTGGTGTACTTTCATATTTTGTGTACAGTATATAGTATATATTTGGTGACTTGACATTTTATATACAATATATAATATATACTTGTTGAAATTTGATATCTTATGTACAGTATATAATATATATTTTTTGAAATTTTATATTTTATGTACAGTATATAATATATATTTGGTGTACTTTCATATTTTATGTACAGTATATAGTATATATTTGGTGACATTTGATATTTTATGTACAGTGTATAATATATATTTGGTGAAATTTTATATTTTATGTACAGTATATAATATATATTTGGTGTACTTTCATATTTTATGTACAGTATATAGTGTATATTTGGTGACATTTGATATTTTATATACAATAAATAAGATATGTTTCTTGAAATTTGATATTTTATGTACAGTACATACTATATATTTGGTGAAATTTGACATTATAGGTACAGTATATAATATATGTTTGGTGAAATTTGATATTTTATATACAGTATATAATATATATTTGGTGAAATTTGATATTTTATGTACAGTATATAATATATATTTTTTGAAATTTTATATTTTATGTACAGTATATAGTATATATTTGGTGACATTTGATATTTTATGTACAGTGTATAATATATATTTGGTGAAATTTTATATTTTATATACAGTATATAAGATATATTTGGTGTACTTTCATATTTTATGTACAGTATATAGTATATATTTGGTGACATTTGATATTTTATTTACAGTAAATAAGATATGTTTCCTGAAATTTGATATTTTATGTACAGTATATACTATATATTTGGTGAAATTTTATATTTTATGTACAGTATATAAGATATACTTGGTGTACTTTCATATTTTATGTACAGTATATAGTATATATTTGGTGACATTTGATATTTTATGTACAGTATATAATATATATTTGTTGAAATTTGATATTTTATTTATAGTATATAATATATATTTGGTGAAATTTCATATTTTATATACCGTATATAATATATATTTGGTGTACTTTCATATTTTATGTACAGTATATAGTATATATTTGGTGACATTTGATATTTTATGTTCAGTATATAATATATATGTTTTGAAATTTTATATTATATGTACAGTATATAATATATATATGGTGTACTTTCATATTTTGTGTACAGTATATAGTATATATTTGGTGACTTGACATTTTATATACAGTATATAATATATACTTGTTGAAATTTGATATCTTATGTACAGTATATAATATATATTTTTTGAAATTTTATATTTTATGTACAGTATATAATATATATTAGGTGTACTTTCATATTTTATGTACAGTATATAGTATATATTTGGTGACATTTGATATTTTATGTACAGTGTATAATATATATTTGGTGAAATTTTATATTTTATGTACAGTATATAATATATATTTGGTGTACTTTCATATTTTATGTACAGTATATAGTGTATATTTGGTGACATTTGATATTTTATATACAATAAATAAGATATGTTTCTTGAAATTTGATATATTATGTACAGTATATATTATATATTTGGTGAAATTTGACATTATAGGTACAGTATATAATATATGTTTGGTGAAATTTGATATTTTATATACAGTATATAATATATATTTGGTGAAATTTGATATTTTATGTACAGTATATAATATATATTTTTTGAAATTTTATATTTTATGTACAGTATATAATATATATTTGGTGGACTTTCATATTTTATGTACAGTATATAGTGTATATTTGGTGACATTTGATATTTTATATACAATAAATAAGATATGTTTCTTGAAATTTGATATTTTATGTACAGTATATACTATATATTTGGTGAAATTTTATATTTTATGTACAGTATATAAGATATTTTTGGTGTACTTTCATATTTTATGTACAGTATATAGTATATATTTGGTGACATTTGATATTTTATGTACAGTATATAATATAAATTTGTTGAAATTTGATATTTTATTTATAGTATATAATATATATTTGGTGAAATTTCATATTTTATATACCATATATAATATATATTTGGAGTACTTTCATATTTTATGTACAGTATATAGTATATATTTGTTGACATTTGATATTTTATGTACAGTATATAATATATATTTTTTGAAATTTTCTATTTTATGTACAGTATATAATATATATTTGGTGTACTTTCATATTTTGTGTACAGTATATAGTATATATTTCGTGACTTGACATTTTATATACAGTATATAATATATACTTGTTGAAATTTGATATCTTATGTACAGTATATAATATATATTTTTTGAAATTTTATATTTTATGTACAGTATATAATATATATTTGGTGGACTTTCATATTTTATGTACAGTATATAGTATATATTTGGTGACCTTTGATATTTTATGTACAGTGTATAATATATATTTGGTGAAATTTTATATTTTATGTACAGTATATAATATATATTTGGTGTACTTTCATATTTTATGTACAGTATATAGTGTATATTTGGTGACATTTGATATTGTATATACAATAAATAAGATATGTTTCTTGAAATTTGATATTTTATGTACAGTATATACTATATATTTGGTGAAATTTGACATTATAGGTACAGTATATAATATATGTTTGGTGAAATTTGATATTTTATATACAGTATATAATATATATTTGGTGAAATTTGATATTTTATGTACAGTATATAATATATATTTTTTTGAAATTTTATATTTTATGTACAGTATATAATATATATTTGGTGGACTTTCATATTTTATGTACAGTATATAGTATATATTTGGTGACCTTCGATATTTTATGTACAGTGTATAATATATATTTGGTGAAATTTTATAATTTATGTACAGTATATAATACATATTTGGTGTACTTTCATATTTTATGTACAGTATATAGTATATATTTGGTGACATTTGATATTTTATATACAATATATAATATATATTTCTTGTAATTTGATATTTTATGTACAGTATATAATATATATTTGGTGAAATTTTATATTTTATGTACAGTATATAAGATATATTTGATGTACTTTCATATTTTATGTACAGTATATAGTATATATTTGGTGACATTTGATATTTTATGTACAGTAAACAAGATATGTTTCCTGAAATTTGATATTTTATGTACAGTATATACTATGTATTTGGTGAAATTTTATATTTTATGTACAGTATATAAGATATATTTGGTGTACTTTCATATTTTATGTACAGTATATAGTATATATTTGGTGACATTTGATATTTTATGTACAGTATATAATATATATTTGTTGAAATTTGATATTTTATTTATAGTATATAATATATATTTGGTGAAATTTCATATTTTATATACCGTATATAATATATATTTGGTGTACTTTCATATTTTATGTACAGTATATAGTATATATTTGGTGACATTTGATATTTTATGTACAGTATATAATATATACTTGTTGAAATTTGATATCTTATGTACAGTATATAATATATATTTTTTGAAATTTTATATTTTATGTACAGTATATAATATATATTTGGTGTACTTTCATATTTTGTGTACAGTATATAGTATATATTTGGTGACTTGACATTTTATATACAGTATATAATATATACTTGTTGAAATTTGATATCTTATGTACAGTATATAATATATATTTTTTGAAATTTTATATTTTATGTACAGTATATAATATATATTTGGTGTACTTTCATATTTTATGTACAGTATATAGTATATATTTGGTTACATTTGATATTTTATGTACAGTGTATAATATATATTTGCTGAAATTTTATATTTTATGTACAGTATATAATATATATTTGGTGTACTTTCATATTTTATGTACAGTATATAGTGTATATTTGGTGACATTTGATATTTTATATACAATAAATAAGATATGTTTCTCGAAATTTGATATTTTATGTACAGTATATACTATATATTTGGTGAAATTTGACATTATAGGTACAGTATATAATATATGTTTGGTGAAATTTGATATTTTATATACAGTATATAATATATATTTGGTGAAATTTGATATTTTATGTACAGTATATAATATATATTTTTTGAAATTTTATATTTTATGTACAGTATATAATATATATTTGGTGGACTTTCATATTTTATGTACAGTATATAGTATATATTTGGTGACCTTTGATATTTTATGTACAGTGTATAATATATATTTGGTGAAATTTTATATTTTATGTACAGTATATAATACATATTTGGTGTACTTTCATATTTTATGTACAGTATATAGTATATATTTGGTGACATTTGATATTTTATATACAATATATAATATATATTTGGTGTACTTTCATATTTTGTGTACAGTATATAGTATATATTTGGTGACTTGACATTTTATATACAGTATATAATATATACTTGTTGAAATTTGATATCTTATGTACAGTATATAATATATATTTTTTGAAATTTTATATTTTATGTACAGTATATAATATATATTTCGTGTACTTTCATATTTTATGTACAGTATATAGTATATATTTGGTGACATTTGATATTTTATGTACAGTGTATAATATATATTTGGTGAAATTTTATATTTTATGTACAGTATATAATATATATTTGGTGTACTTTCATATTTTATGTACAGTATATAGTGTATATTTGGTGACGTTTCATATTTTATATACAATAAATAAGATATGTTTCTTGAAATTTGATATTTTATGTACAGTATATACTATATATTTGGTGAAATTTGACATTATAGGTACAGTATATAATATATGTTTGGTGAAATTTGATATTTTATATACAGTATATAATATATATTTGGTGAAATTTGATATTTTATGTACAGTATATAATGTATATTTTTTGAAATTTTATATTTTATGTACAGTATATAATATATATTTGGTGGACTTTCATATTTTATGTACAGTATATAGTATATATTTGGTGACCTTTGATATTTTATGTACAGTGTATAATATATATTTGGTGAAATTTTATATTTTATGTACAGTATATAATACATATTTGGTGTACTTTAATGTTTTATGTACAGTATATAGTATATATTTGGTGACATTTGATATTTTATATACAATATATAATATATATTTGTTGAAATTTGATATTTTATGTACAGTATATAATATATATTTGGTGAAATTTTATATTTTATGTACAGTATATAAGATATATTTGGTGTACTTTCATATTTTATGTACAGTATATAGTATATATTTGGTGACATTTGATATTTTATGTACAATAAATAAGATATGTTTCCTGAAATTTGATATTTTATGTACAGTATATACTATATATTTGGTGAAATTTTATATTTTATGTACAGTATATAAGATATATTTGGTGTACTTTCATATTTTATGTACAGTATATAGTATATATTTGGTGACATTTGATATTTTATGTACAGTATATAATATATATTTGTTGAAATTTGATATTTTATTTATAGTATATAATATATATTTGGTGAAATTTCATATTTTATATACCGTATATAATATATATTTCGTGTACTTTCATATTTTATGTACAGTATATAGTATATATTTGGTGGCATTTGATATTTTATGTACAGTATATAATATATATTTTTTGAAATTTTATATTTTATGTACAGTATATAATATATATTTGGTGTACTTTCATATTTTGTGTACAGTATATAGTATATATTTGGTGACTTTTGACATTTTATATACAGTATATAATATATATTTGTTGAAATTTGATATCTTATGTACAGTATATAATATATATTTTTTGAAATTTTATATTTTATGTACAGTATATAATATATATTTGGTGTACTTTCATATTTTATGAACAGTATATAGTATATATTTGGTGACATTTGATATTTTATGTACAGTGTATAATATATATTTGGTGAAATTTTATATTTTATGTACAGTATATAATACATATTTGGTGTACTTTCATATTTTATATACAGTATATAGTATATATTTGGTGACATTTGATATTTTATATACAATATATAATATATATTTGTTGAAATTTGATATTTTATGTACAGTATATAATATATATTTGGTGAAATTTTATATTTTATGTACAGCATATAAGATATATTTGGTGTACTTTCATATTTTATGTACAGTATATAGTATATATTTGGTGACATTTGATATTTTATGTACAATAAATGAGATATGTTTCCTGAAATTTGATATTTTATGTACAGTATATACTATATATTTGGTGAAATTTTATATTTTATGCACAGTATATAAGATATATTTGGTGTACTTTCATATTTTATGTACAGTATATAGTATATGTTTGGTGACATTTGATATTTTATGTACAATACATAATATATATTTGTTGAAATTTGATATTTTATTTATAGTATATAATATATATTTGGTGAAATTTCATATTTTATATACCGTATATAATATATATTTGGTGTACTTTCATATTTTATGTACAGTATATAGTATATATTTGGTGACATTTGATATTTTATGTACAGTATATAATATATATTTTTTGAAATTTTATATTTTATGTACAGTATATAATATATATTTGGTGCACTTTCATATTTTGTGTACAGTATATAGTATATATTTGGTGACTTGACATTTTATATACAGTATATAATATATACTTGTTGAAATTTGATATCTTATGTACAGTATATAATATATATTTTTTGAAATTTTATATTTTATGTACAGTATATAATATATATTTCGTGTAATTTCATATTTTATGTACAGTATATAGTATATATTTGGTGACATTTGATATTTTATGTACAGTGTATAATATATATTTGGTGAAATTTTATATTTTATGTACAGTATATAATATATATTTGGTGTACTTTCATATTTTATGTACAGTATATAGTGTATATTTGGTGACATTTGATATTTTATATACAATAAATAAGATATGTTTCTTGAAATTTGATATTTTATGTACAGTATATACTATATATTTGGTGAAATTTGACATTATAGGTACAGTATATAATATGTGTTTGGTGAAATTTGATATTTTATATACAGTATATAATATATATTTGGTGAAATTTGATATTTTATGTACAGTATATAAGATATATTTGGTGTACTTTCATATTTTATGTACAGTATATAGTATATATTTGGTGACATTTGATATTTTATGTACAGTATATAATATATATTTGTTGAAATTTGATATTTTATTTATAGTATATAATATATATTTGGTGAAATTTCATATTTTATATACCGTATATAATATATATTTGGTGTACTTTCATATTTTATGTACAGTATATAGTATATATTTGGTGACATTTGATATTTTATGTACAGTATATAATATATATTTTTTGAAATTTTATATTTTATGTACAGTATATAATATTTATTTGGTGTACTTTCATATTTTGTGTACAGTATATAGTATATATTTGGTGACTTTTGACATTTTATATACTGTATATAATATATATTTGTTGAAATTTGATATCTTATGTACAGTATATAATATATATTTTTTGAAATTTTATATTTTATGTACAGTATATAATATATATTTGGTGTACTTTCATATTTTATGAACAGTATATAGTATATATTTGGTGACATTTGATATTTTATGTACAGTGTATAATATATATTTGGTGAAATTTTATATTTTATGTACAGTATATAATACATATTTGATGTACTTTCATATTTTATGTACAGTATATAGTATATATTTGGTGACATTTGATATTTTATATACAATATATAATATATATTTGTTGAAATTTGATATTTTATGTACAGTATATAATATATATTTGGTGAAATTTTATATTTTATGTACAGTATATAATATATATTTGGTGTACTTTCATATTTTATGTACAGTATATAGTATATATTTGGTGACATTTGATATTTTATGTACAATAAATAAGATATGTTTCCTGAAATTTGATATTTTATGTACACTATATACTATATATTTGGTGAAATTTCATATTTTATGTACAGTATATAAGATATATTTGGTGTACTTTCATATTTTATGTACAGTATATAGTATATATTTGGTGACATTTGATATTTTATGTACAGTACATAATATATATTTGTTGAAATTTGATATTTTATTTATAGTATATAATATATATTTGGTGAAATTTCATATTTTATATACCGTATATAATATATATTTGGTGTACTTTCACATTTTATGTACAGTATATAGTATATATTTGGTGACATTTGATATTTTATGTACAGTATATAATATATATTTTTTGAAATTTTATATTTTATGTACAGTGTATAATATATATTTGGTGTACTTTCATATTTTGTGTACAGTATATAGTATATATTTGGTGACTTGACATTTTATATACAGTATATAATATATACTTGTTGAAATTTGATATCTTATGTACAGTATATAATATATATTTTTTGAAATTTTATATTTTATGTACAGTATATAATATATATTTCGTGTACTTTCATATTTTATGTACAGTATATAGTATATATTTGGTGACATTTGATATTTTATGTACAGTGTATAATATATATTTGGTGAAATTTTATATTTTATGTACAGTATATAATATACATTTGGTGTACTTTCATATTTTATGTACAGTATATAGTGTATATTTGGTGACATTTGATATTTTATATACAATAAATAAGATATGTTTCTTGAAATTTGATATTTTAAGTACAGTATATACTACATATTTGGTGAAATTTGACATTATAGGTATAGTATATAATATATGTTTGGTGAAATTTGATATTTTATATACAGTATATAATATATATTTGGTGAAATTTGATATTTTATGTACAGTATATAATATATATTTTTTGAAATTTTGTATTTTATGTACAGTATATAATATATATTTGGTGGACTTTCATATTTTATCTACAGTATATAGTATATATTTGGTGACTTTGATATTTTACGTACAGTGTATAATATATATTTGGTGAAATTTTATATTTTATGTACAGTATATAATACATATTTGGTGTACTTTCATATTTTATGTACAGTATATAGTATATATTTGGTGACATTTGATATTTTATATACAATATATAATATATATTTGTTGAAATTTGATATTTTATGTACAGTATATAATATATATTTGGTGAAATTTTATATTTTATGTACAGTATATAAGATATATTTGGTGTACTTTCATATTTTATGTACAGTATATAGTATATATTTGGTGACATTTGATATTTTATGTACAATAAATAAGATATGTTTCCTGAAATTTGATATTTTATGTACAGTATATACTATGTATTTGGTGAAATTTTATATTTTATGTACAGTATATAAGATATATTTGGTGTACTTTCATATTTTATGTACAGTATATAGTATATATTTGGTGACATTTGATATTTTATGTACAGTTTATAATATATATTTGTTGAAATTTGATATTTTATTTATAGTATATAATATATATTTGGTGAAATTTCATATTTTATATACCGTATATAATATATATTTGGTGTACTTTCATATTTTATGTACAGTATATAGTATATATTTGGTGACATTTGATATTTTATGTACAGTATATAATATATATTTTTTGAAATTTTATATTTTATGTACAGTATATAATATTTATTTGGTGTACTTTCATATTTTGTGTACAGTATATAGTATATATTTGGTGACTTTTGACATTTTATATACAGTATATAATATATATTTGTTGAAATTTGATATCTTATGTACAGTATATAATATATATTTTTTGAAATTTTATATTTTATGTACAGTATATAATATATATTTGGTGTACTTTCATATTTTATGAACAGTATATAGTATATATTTGGTGACATTTGATATTTTATGTACAGTGTATAATATATATTTGGTGAAATTTTATATTTTATGTACAGTATATAATACATATTTGGTGTAATTTCATATTTTATGTACAGTATATAGTATATATTTGGTGACATTTGATATTTCATATACAATATATAATATATATTTGTTGAAATTTGATATTTTATGTACAGTATACAATATATATTTGGTGAAATTTTATATTTTATGTACAGCATATAAGATATATTTGGTGTACTTTCATATTTTATGTACAGTATATAGTATATATTTGGTGACATTTGATATTTTATGTACAATAAATAAGATATGTTTCCTGAAATTTGATATTTTATGTACAGTATATACTATATATTTGGTGAAATTTTATATTTTATGTACAGTATATAAGATATATTTGGTGTACTTTCATATTTTATGTACAGTATATAGTATATATTTGGTGACATTTGATATTTTATGTACAGTATATAATATATATTTGTTGAAATTTGATATTTTATTTATAGTATATAATATATATTTGGTGAAATTTCATATTTTATATACCGTATATAATATATATTTTGTGTTCTTTCATATTTTATGTACAGTATATAGTATATATTTGGTGTCATTTTATATTTTATGTACAGTATATAATATATATTTTTTGAAATTTTATATTTTATGTACAGTATATAATATATATTTGGTGTACTTTCATATTTTGTGTACAGTATATAGTATATATTTGGTGACTTGACATTTTATATACAGTATATAATATATACTTGTTGAAATTTGATATCTTATGTACAGTATATAATATATATTTTTTGAAATTTTATATTTTATGTACAGTATATAATATATATTTGGTGTACTTTCATATTTTATGTACAGTATATAGTATATATTTGGTGACATTTGATATTTTATGTACAGTGTATAATATATATTTGGTGAAATTTTATATTTTATGTACAGTATATAATATATATTTGGTGTACTTTCATATTTTATGTACAGTATATAGTGTATATTTGGTGACATTTGATATTTTATATACAATAAATAAGATATGTTTCTTGAAATTTGATATTTTATGTACAGTATATACTATATATTTGGTGAAATTTGACATTATAGGTACAGTATATAATATATGTTTGGTGAAATTTGATATTTTATATACAGTATATAATATATATTTGGTGAAATTTGATATTTTATGTACAGTATATTATATATATTTTTTGAAATTTTATATTTTATGTACAGTATATAATATATATTTGGTGGACTTTCATATTTTATGTACAGTATATAGTATATATTTGGTGACCTTTGATATTTTATGTACAGTGTATAATATATATTTGGTGAAATTTTATATTTTATGTACAGTATATAATACATATTTGGTGTACTTTCATATTTTATGTACAGTATATAGTATATATTTGGTGACATTTGATATTTTATATACAATATATAATATATATTTGTTGAAATTTGATATTTTATGTACAGTATATAATATATATTTGGTGAAATTTTATATTTTATGTACAGTATATAAGATATATTTGGTGTACTTTCATATTTTATGTACAGTATATAGTATATATTTGGTGACATTTGATATTTTATGTACAATAAATAAGATATGTTTCCTGAAATTTGATATTTTATGTACAGTATATACTATGTATTTGGTGAAATTTTATATTTTATGTACAGTATATAAGATATATTTGGTGTACTTTCATATTTTATGTACAGTATATAGTATATATTTGGTGACATTTGATATTTTATGTACAGTATATAATATATATTTGTTGAAATTTGATATTTTATTTATAGTATATAATATATATTTGGTGAAATTTCATATTTTATATACCGTATATAATATATATTTGGTGTACTTTCATATTTTATGTACAGTATATAGTATATATTTGGTGACATTTGATATTTTATGTACAGTATATAATATATATTTTTTGAAATTTTATATTTTATGTACAGTATATAATATATATTTGGTGTAATTTCATATTTTGTGTACAGTATATAGTATATATTTGGTGACTTTTGACATTTTATATACAGTATATAATATATATTTGTTGAAATTTGATATCTTATGTACAGTATATAATATATATTTTTTGAAATTTTATATTTTATGTACAGTATATAATATATATTTGGTGTACTTTCATATTTTATGAACAGTATATAGTATATATTTGGTGACATTTGATATTTTATGTACAGTGTATAATATATATTTGGTGAAATTTTATATTTTATGTACAGTATATAATATATATTTGGTGTACTTTCATATTTTATGTACAGTATATAGTGTATATTTGGTGACATTTGATATTTTATATACAATAAATAAGATATGTTTCTTGAAATTTGATATTTTATGTACAGTATATACTATATATTTCGTGAAATTTGACATTATAGGTACAGTATATAATATATGTTTGGTGAAATTTGGTATTTTATATACAGTATATAATATATATTTGGTGAAATTTGATATTTTATGTACAGTATATAATATATATTTTTTGAAATTTTATATATTATGTACAGTATATAATATATATTTGGTGGACTTTCATATTTTATGTACAGTATATAGTATATATTTGGTGACCTTTGATATTTTATGTACAGTGTATAATATATATTTGGTGAAATTTTATATTTTATGTACAGTATATAATACATATTTGGTGTACTTTCATATTTTATGTACAGTATATAGTATATATTTGGTGACATTTTATATTTTATATACAATATATAATATATATTTCTTGTAATTTGATATTTTATGTACAGTATATAATATATATTTGGTGAAATTTTATATTTTATGTACAGTATATAAGATATATTTGGTGTACTTTCATATTTTATTTACAGTATATAGTATATATTTGGTGACATTTGATATTTTATGTACAGGAAATAAGATATGTTTCGTGAAATTTGATATTTTATGTACAGTATATACTATATATTTGGTGAAATTTTATATTTTATGTACAGTATATAGGATATATTTGGTGTACTTTCATATTTTATGTACAGTATATAGTATATATTTGGTGACATTTGATATTTTATGTACAATAAATAAGATATGTTTCCTGAAATTTGATATTTTATGTACAGTATATACTATGTATTTGGTGAAATTTTATATTTTATGTACAGTATATAAGATATATTTGGTGTAATTTCATATTTTATGTACAGTATATAGTATATATTTGGTGACATTTGATATTTTATGTACAGTGTATAATATATATTTGGTGAAATTTTATATTTTATGTGCAGTATATAATACATATTTGGTGTAATTTCATATTTTATGTACAGTATATAGTATATATTTGGTGACATTTGATATTTTATGTACAGTGTATAATATATATTTGGTGAAATTTTATATTTTATGTACAGTATATGATATATATTTGGTGTACTTTCATATTTTATGTACAGTATATAGTATATATTTGGTGACATTTGATATTTTATGTTCAGTGTATAATATATATTTGGTGAAATTTTATATTTTATGTACACTATATAATATATATTTGGTGTACTTTCACATTTAATGTACAGTATATAGTGTATATTTGGCGACATTTGATATTTGATATACAGCACATAATATATATTTGTTGAAATTTGATATTTTTTGTACAGTATGTAATATATATTTTTTGAAATTTTATATTTTATGTACAGTATATAATATATATTTGGTGTACTTTCATATTTTGTGTACAGTATATAGTATATATTTGGTGACTTTTGACATTTTATATACAGTATATAATATATATTTGTTGAAATTTGATATCTTATGTACAGTATATAATATATATTTTTTGAAATTTTATATTTTATGTACAGTATATAATATATATTTGGTGTACTTTCATATTTTATGTACAGTACATAGTATATATTTGGTGACATTTGATATTTTATGTACAGTGTATAATATATATTTGGTGAAATTTTATATTTTATGTACAGTATATAATATGCATTTGGTGTACTTTCATATTTTATTTACAGTATATAGTGTATATTTGGTGACATTTGATATTTTATATACAATAAATAAGATATGTTTCTTGAAATTTTATATTTTATGTACAGTATATACTGTATATTTAGTGAAATTTGACATTATAGGTACAGTATATAATATATGTTTGGTTAAATTTGATATTTTATATACATTACATAATATATATTTGGTGAAATTTGATATTTTATGTACAGTATATAATATATATTTTTTGAAATTTTATATTTTATTTACAGTATATAATATATATTTGGTGGACTTTCATATTTTATGTACAGTATATAGTATATATTTGGTGACCTTTGATATTTTATGTACAGTGAATAATATATATTTGGTGAAATTTTATATTTTATGTACAGTATATAATATATATTTGGTGTACTTTCATATTTTATGTACAGTATATAGTATATATTTGGTGACATTTGATATTTTATATACAATATATAATATATATTTGTTGAAATTTGATATTTTATGTACAGTATATAATATATATTTGGTGAAATTTTATATTTTATGTACAGTATATAAGATATATTTGGTGTACTTTCATATTTTATGTACAGTATATAGTATATATTTGGTGACATTTGATATTTTATATACAATAAATAAATATGTTTCTTGAAATTTGATATTTTATGTACAGTATATACTATATATTTGGTGAAATTTTATATTTTATGTACAGTATATAAGATATATTTGGTGTACTTTCATATTTTATGTACAGTATATAGTATATATTTTTTGACATTTGATATTTTATGTACAGTATATAATATATATTTGTTGAAATTTGATATTTTATGTATAGTGTATAATATATATTTGGTGAAATTTCATATTTTATATACCGTATATAATATATATTTGGTGTACTTTCATATTTTATGTACAGTATATAGTATATATTTGGTGACATTTGATATTTTATGTACAGTATATAATATATATTTGGTGAAATTTTATATTTTATGTACAGTATATAATATATATTTGGTGTACTTTCATATTTTGTGTACAGTATATAGTATATATTTGGTGACTTTTGACATTTTATATACAGTATATAATATATATTTGTTGAAATTTGATATCTTATGTACAGTATATAATATATATTTTTTGAAATTTTATATTTTATGTACAGTATATAATATATATTTGGTGTACTTTCATATTTTATGTACAGTATATAGTGTATATTTGGTGACATTTGATATTTTATATACAATAAATAACATATGTTTCTTGAAATTTGATATTTTATGTACAGTATATACTATATATTTGGTGAAATTTGACATTATAGGTACAGTATATAATATATGTTTGGTGAAATTTGATATTTTATATACAGTATATAATATATATTTGGTGAAATTTGATATTTTATGTACAGTATATAATATATATTTTTTGAAATTTTATATTTTATGTACAGTATATAATATATATTTGGTGGACTTTCATATTTTATGTACAGTATATAGTATATATTTGGTGACCTTTGATATTTTATGTACTGTGAATAATATATATTTGGTGTAATTTTATATTTTATGTACAGTATATAATACATATTTGGTGTACTTTCATATTTTATGTACAGTATATAGTATATATTTGGTGACATTTGATATTTTATATACAATATATAATATATATTTGTTGAAATTTGATATTTTATGTACAGTATATAATATATATTTGGTGAAATTTTATATTTTATGTACAGTATATAAGATATATTTGGTGTAATTTCATATTTTATGTACAGTATATAGTATATATTTGGTGACATTTGATATTTTATATACAATAAATAAGATATGTTTCTTGAAATTTGATATTTTATGTACAGTATATACTATATATTTGGTGAAATTTTATATTTTATGTACAGTATATAAGATATATTTGGTGTACTTTCATATTTTATGTACAGTATATAGTATATATTTGGTGACATTTGATATTTTATGTACAGTATATAATATATATTTGTTGAAATTTGATATTTTATGTATAGTATAAAATATATATTTGGTGAAATTTCATATTTTATATACCGTATATAATATATATTTGGTGTACTTTCATATTTTATGTACAGTATATAGTATATATTTGGTGACATTTGATATTTTATGTACAGTATATAATATATATTTGGTGAAATTTTATATTTTATGTACAGTATATAATATATATTTGGTGTACTTTCATATTTTGTGTACAGTATATAGTGTATATTTGGTGACATTTGATATTTTATATACAATAAATAGGATATGTTTCTTGAAATTTTATATTTTATGTACAGTATATACTATATATTTGGTGAAATTTGACATTATAGGTACAGTATAAAATATATGTTTGGTGAAATTAGATATTTTATATACAGTATATAATATATATTTGGTGAAATTTGATATTTTATGTACAGTATATAATATATATTTTTTGAAATTTTATATTTTATGTACAGTATATAATATATATTTGGTGGACTTTCATATTTTATGTACAGTATATAGTATATATTTGGTGACATTTGATATTTTATATACAGTATATAATATATATTTGTTAAAATTTGATATTTTATGTACAGTATATTATATATATTTTTTGAAATTTTCAATCTTATGTACAGTATATAATATATATTTGGTGTACTTTCATATTTTATGTACGGTACATAGTATATATTTGGTGACATTTGATATTTTATGTACAGTGTATAATATATATTTGGTGCAATTTTATATTTTATGTACAGTATATAATATATATTTGGTGTACTTTCATATTTTATGTACAGTATATAGTATGTATTTGGTGACATTTGATATTTTATATACAATAAAAGATATTCTTGAAATTTGATATTTTATGTACAGTATATACTATATGTTTGGTGAAATTTGATATTATAGGTACAGTATATAATATATATTAGGTGAAATTTGATATTTTATATACAGTATATAATATATATTTGGTGAAATTTGATATTTTATGTACAGTATATAATATATATTTTTTGAAATTTTATATTTTATGTACAGTATATAACATATATTTGGTGTACTTTCATATTTTATGTACAGTATATAGTATATATTTGATGACATTTGATATTTTATGTACAGTGTATAATATATATTTGGTGAAATTTTATATTTTATGTACAGTATGTGATATATATTTGGTGTACTTTCATATTTTATGTACAGTATATAGTATATATTTGGTGACATTTGATATTTTATGTTCAGTGTATAATATATATTTGGTGAAATTTTATATTTTATGTACACTATATAATATATATTTGGTGTACTTTCACATTTAATGTACAGTATATAGTGTATATTTGGCGACATTTGATATTTGATATACAGTACATAATATATATTTGTTGAAATTTGATATTTTTTGTACAGTATGTAATATATATTTTTTGAAATTTTATATTTTATGTACAGTATATAATATATATTTGGTGTACTTTCATATTTTGTGTACAGTATATAGTATATATTTGGTGACTTTTGACATTTTATATACAGTATATAATATATATTTGTTGAAATTTGATATCTTATGTACAGTATATAATATATATTTTTTGAAATTTTATATTTTATGTACAGTATATAATATATATTTGGTGTACTTTCATATTTTATGTACAGTACATAGTATATATTTGGTGACATTTGATATTTTATGTACAGTGTATAATATATATTTGGTGAAATTTTATATTTTATGTACAGTATATAATATGCATTTGGTGTACTTTCATATTTTATTTACAGTATATAGTGTATATTTGGTGACATTTGATATTTTATATACAATAAATAAGATATGTTTCTTGAAATTTTATATTTTATGTACAGTATATACTGTATATTTAGTGAAATTTGACATTATAGGTACAGTATATAATATATGTTTGGTTAAATTTGATATTTTATATACATTATATAATATATATTTGGTGAAATTTGATATTTTATGTACAGTATATAATATATATTTTTTGAAATTTTATATTTTATTTACAGTATATAATATATATTTGGTGGACTTTCATATTTTATGTACAGTATATAGTATATATTTGGTGACCTTTGATATTTTATGTACAGTGAATAATATATATTTGGTGAAATTTTATATTTTATGTACAGTATATAATATATATTTGGTGTACTTTCATATTTTATGTACAGTATATAGTATATATTTGGTGACATTTGATATTTTATATACAATATATAATATATATTTGTTGAAATTTGATATTTTATGTACAGTATATAATATATATTTGGTGAAATTTTATATTTTATGTACAGTATATAAGATATATTTGGTGTACTTTCATATTTTATGTACAGCATATAGTATATATTTGGTGACATTTGATATTTTATATACAATAAATAAATATGTTTCTTGAAATTTGATATTTTATGTACAGTATATACTATATATTTGGTGAAATTTTATATTTTATGTACAGTATATAAGATATATTTGGTGTACTTTCATATTTTATGTACAGTATATAGTATATATTTTTTGACATTTGATATTTTATGTACAGTATATAATATATATTTGTTGAAATTTGATATTTTATGTATAGTGTATAATATATATTTGGTGAAATTTCATATTTTATATACCGTATATAATATATATTTGGTGTACTTTCATATTTTATGTACAGTATATAGTATATATTTGGTGACATTTGATATTTTATGTACAGTATATAATATATATTTGTTGAAATCTGATATTTTATGTATAGTATATAATATATATTTGGTGAAATTTGATATTTTATGTACAGTATATAATATATATTTGTTGAAATTTGATATTTTATGTACAGTATATAATATATATTTGGTGAAATTTTATATTTTATGTACAGTATATAATATATATTTGGTGTACTTTCATATTTTATGTACAGTATATAGCATATATTTGGTGACATTTGATATTTTATGTACAGTATATAATACATATTTGTTGAAATCTGATATTTTATGTATAGTATATAATATATTTTTGGTGAAATTTTATATTTTATGTACAGTGTATAATATATATTTGGTGTACTTTCATATTTTATGTACAGTATATAATATATATTTGGTGAAATTTGATATTTTGTATACAGTATATAATATATATTTGTTGAAATTTGATATTTTATGTACAGTATATAATATATATTTTTTGAAATTTTATATTTTATGTATAGTATATAATATATATTTGGTGTACTTTCATATTTTATGTACAGTATATAGTATATATTTGGTGACATTTGATATTTTATGTACAGTGTATAATATATATTTGGTGAAATTTTATATTTTATGTACAGTACATAATATATATTTGGTGTACTTTCATATTTAATGTACAGTATATAGTATATATTTGGTGACATTTGATATTTTATATACAGTATATAATATATATTTGTTGAAATTTGATATTTTATGTACAGTATATAATATACATTTGGTGTACTTTCATATTTTATGTGCTGTATATAGTATATATTTGGTGACATTTGATATTTTATGTACAGTATATAATATATATTAGTTGAAATTTGATATTTTATGTATAGTATATAATATATATTTGGTGAAATTTTATATTTTATGTACAGTATATAATATATATTTGGTGTACTTTCATATTTTATGTGCTGTATATAGTATATATTTGGTGACATTTGATATTTTATGTACAGTATATAGTATATATTTGTTGAAATTTGATATTTTATGTATAGTATATAATATATATTTGGTGAAATTTGATATTTTGTATACAGTATATAATATATATTTGTTGAAATTTCATATTTTATGTAAAGTATATAATATATAATTGGTGAAATTTTATATTTTATGTACAGTACATAATATATATTTGGTGTACTTTCATATTTTATGTACAGTATATAATATATATTTGCTGAAATTTGATATTTTGTATACAGTATATAATATATATTTGTTGAAATTTGTTATTTTATGTACAGTATATAATATATATTTTTTGAAATTTTATATTTTATGTACAGTATATAATATATATTTGGTGAACTTTCATATTTTATGTACTGTATATAGTATATATTTGGTGACATTTGATATTTTATGTACAGTGTATAATATATATTTGGTGAAATTTTATGTTTTATGTACAGTATATAACATATATTTGGTGTACTTTCATATTTTATGTACAGTATATAGTATATATTTGGTGACATTTGATATTTTATATACAGTATATAATATATATTTGTTGTAATTTGATATTTTATGTACAGTATATAATGTATATTTGGTGAAATTTTATATTTTATGTACAGTATATAATATGTATTTGGTGTACATTCATAATTTATGTGCAGTATATATTATATATTTCGTGACATTTGATATTTTATGTACAGTATATAATATATACTTGTTGAAATTTGATATTTTATGTATAGTATTTAATATATATTTGGTGAAATTTTATATTTTATGTACAGTATATAATATATATTTGGTGAACTTTCATATTTTATGTACAGTATATAATATATATTTGGTGACATTTGATATTTTATGTAAAGTGTATAATATATATTTGGTGAAATTTTATATTTTATGTACAGTATATAATATATATTTGGTGTACTTTCATATTTAATGTACAGTATATAGTATGTATTTGGTGACATATGATATTTTATACACAGTATATAATACATATTTGTTGAAATTTGATATTTTAAGTACAGTATATAATATATATTTGGTGAAATTTTATATTTTATGTACAGTATATAATATATATTTGGTGAAATTTTATATTTTATGTACAGTATATAATATATATTTGGTGTACTTTCATATTTTATGTACAGTATATAGTATATATTTGGTGACATTTGATATTTTATGTACAGTATATAATATATATTTGTTGAAATTTGATATTTTATGTATAGTATATAATATATATTTGGTGAAATTTTATATTTTATATACCATATATAATATATATTTGGTGTACTTTCATATTTTATGTACAGTATATAGTATATATTTGGTGACATTTGGTATTTTATGTACAGTATATAATATATATTTTTTGAAATTTTATATTTTATGTACAGTATATAATATATATTTGGTGTACTTTCATATTTTTTGTACAGTATATAGTATATATTTGGTGACATTTGACATTTTATATACAGTATATAATATATATTTGTTGAAATTTGATATTTTATGTACAGTATATAATATATATTTTTTGAAATTTTATATTTTATGTACAGTATATAATATATATTTGGTGTACTTTCATATTTTATGTACTGTATATAGTATATCTTTGGTGACATTTGATATTTTATGTATTGTGTATAATATATATTTGGTGAAATTTTATATTTTATGTACAGTATATAATATATATTTGGTGTACTTTCATATTTTATGTACAGTATATAGTGTATATTTGGTGACATTTGATATTTTATATACAATAAATAAGATAAGTTTCTTGAAATTTTATATTTTATGTACAGTATATACTGTATATTTGGTGAAATTTGACATTATAGGTACAGTATATAATATATGTTTGGTGAAATTTGATATTTTATATACAGTATATAATATATATTTGGTGAAATTTGACATTATAGGTACAGTATATAATATATGTTTGGTGAAATTTGATATTTTATATACAGTATATAATATATATTTGGTGAAATTTGATATTTTATGTACAGTATATAATATTAATTTTTTCAAATTTTATATTTTATGTACAGTATATAATATATATTTGGTGGATTTTCATATTTTATGTACAGTATATAGTATATATTTGGTGATATTTGATATTTTATGTACAGTGTATAATATATATTTGGTGAAATTTTATATTTTATTTACAGTATATAATATATATTTGGTGTACTTTCATATTTTATGTACAGTATATAGTATGTATTTGGTGACATTTGATATTTTATATACAATATATAATATATATTTGTTGAAATTTGATATTTTATGTACAGTATATAATATATATTTTGTGAAATTTTATATTTTATGTACAGTATAAAATATATATTTGGTGTACTTTCATATTTTATGTACAGTATATAGTATATATTTGGTGACATTTGATATTTTATATACAATAAATAAGATATTATTCTTGAAATTTGATATTTTATGTACAGTATATACTATATGTTTGGTGAAATTTGATATTATAGATACAGAATATAATATATATTAGGTGAAATTTGATATTTTATATACAGTATATAATATATATTTGTTGAAATTTGATATTTTATGTACAGTATATAATATATATTTTTTGAAATTTTATATTTTATGTACAGTTTATAATATATATTTGGTGTACTTTCATATTTAATGTACAGTATATAGTATATATTTGGTGATATATATAGTATATATTTGGTGTATATATTTGGTGTATATAGTATATACATAGTATATACAGTGAAATTTTATATTTTATGTACAGTATATAACATATATTTCGTGTACTTTCATATTTTATGTACAGTATATAGTATATATTTGGTGACATTTGATATTTTATGTGCCGTGTATAATATATATTTGGTGAAATTTTATATTTTATGTACAGAATATAATATGTATTTGGTGTACTTTCATATTTAATGTACAGTATATAGTATATATTTGGTGACATTTGATTTTTATATACAATATATAATATATATTTGTTGAAATTTGAAATTTTATGTACAGTACATAATATATATTTGGTGACATTTTATATTTTATGTACAGTATATAAGATATATTTGGTGTAATTTCATATTTAATGTACAGTATATAGTATATATTTGGTGACATTTGATATTTTATGTACAGTGTATAGTATATATTTGGTGAAATTTTATATTTTATGTACAGTATATAATATATATTTGGTGTACTTTCATATTTAATGTACTGTATATAGTATATATTTGGTGACATTTGATATTTTATATACAATATATAATATATATTTGTTGAAATTTGAAATTTTATGTACAGAATATAATTTATATTTGGTGAAATTTGATATTTTATGTACAGTATATAATATATATTTGGTGTACTTTCATATTTAATGTACAGTATATAGTGTATATTTGGCGACATTTGATATTTGATATACAGTACATAATATATATTTGTTGAAATTTGATATTTTTTGTACACTATATAATATACATTTTTTGAAATTTTATATTTTATGTACAGTATATAATATATATTTGGTGTACTTTCATATTTTATGTACAGTACATAGTATATATTTGGTGACATTTGATATTTTATGTACAGTGTATAATATATATTGGGTGAAATTTTATATTTTATGTACAGTATATAATATATATTTGGTGCACTTTCATATTTTATGTACAGTATATGGTATATATTTGGTGACATTTGATATTTTATGTACAGTGTATAATATATATTTGGTGAAATTTTATATTTTATGTACAGTATATAATATATATTTGGTGTACTTTCATATTTAATGTACAGTATATAGTATATATTTGGTGACATTTGATATTTTATACACAGTATATAATATATATTTGTTGAAATTTGATATTTTATGTACAGTATATAATATATATTTGGTGACTTTTTTATTTTATGTACAGTATATAATATATATTTGGTGTACTTTCATATTTTATATACAGTATATAGTATATATTTGGTGACATTTGATATTTTATGTACAGTATAATATATATATTTGTTGAAATTTGATATTTTATGTATAGTATATAATATATATTTGGTGATATTTGATATTTTATGTACAGTATATAATATATATTTGTTGAAATTTGATATTTTATGTACAGTGTATACTATATATTTGGTGAAATTTTTTATTTTATGTACAGTATATAATATATATTTGGTGTACTGTCATATTTTATGTACAGTATATAGTATATATTTGGTGACATTTGATATTTTATGTACAGTGTATAATATATATTTGGTGAAATTTTATATTTTATGTACAGTATATAAGATATATTTGGTGTACTTTCATATTTTATGTACAGTATATAGTATATATTTGGTGACATTTGATATTTTATTTACAGTATATAATATATAATTGTTAAAATTTGATATTTTATGTACAGTATATAATATATATTTTTTGAAATTTTATATTTTATGTACAGTATATAATATATATTTGGTGTACTTTCATATTTTATGTACAGTACATAGTATATATTTGGTGACAGTTGATATTTTATGTACAGTGTATAATATATATTTGGTGAAATTTTATATTTTATGTACAGTATATAATATATATTTGGTGTACTTTCATATTTTATGTACAGTATATAGTATATATTTGGTGACATTTGATATTTTATATACAATAAATAAGATATTATTCTTGAAATTTGATATTTTATGTACAGTATATACTATATGTTTGGTGAAATTTGATATTATAGGTACAGTATATAATATATATTAGGTGAAATTTGATATTTTATATACAGTATATAATATATATTTGGTGAAATTTGATATTTTATGTACAGTATATAATATACATTTGTTGAAATTTGATATTTTATGTACAGTATATAATATATATTTGGTGTACTTTCATATTTTATTTACAATATATAGTATATATTTGGTGACATTTGTTATTTTATGTACAGTGTATAATATATATTTGGTGAAATTTTATATTTTACGTACAGTATATAAAATATATTTGGTGTACTTTCATATTTTATGTACAGTATATAGTATATATTTGGTGACATTTGATGTTTTATGTACAGTGTATAATATATATTTGGTGAAATTTTATATTTTATGTACAGTATATAGTATATATTTGGTGTACTTTCATATTTTATGTACAGTATATAGTATATATTTGGTGACATTTGATATTTTATATACAATAAATAAGATATGTTTCCTGAAATTTGATATTTTATGTACAGTATATACTATATATTTGGTGAAATTTTATATTTTATGAACAGTATATAAGATCTATTTGGTGAACTTTCATATTTTATGTACAGTATATAGTATATATTTGGTGACATTTGATATTTTATGTACAGTATATAATATATATTTGTTGAAATTTGATATATTATGTATAGTATATAATATATATTTGGTGAAATTTTATATTTTATATACCGTATATAATATATATTTGGTGTACTTTCATATTTTATGTATAGTATATAGTATATATTTGGTGACATTTGATATTTTATGTACAGTATATAATATATATTTTTTGAAATTTTATATTTTATGTACAGTACATAATATATATTTGGTGTACTTTCATATTTTGTGTACAGTATATAGTATATATTTGGTGACATTTGACATTTTATATATAGTATATAATATATATTTGTTGAAATTTGGTATTTTTTGTACAGTATACAATATATATTTTTTGAAATTTTATACTTTATGTACAGTATATAGTATATATTTGGTGTACTTTCATATTTTATGTACAGTATATAGTATATATTTGGTGACATTTGATATTTTATACACAGTAAATAAGATATGTTTCTTGAAATTTGATATTTTATGTATAGTATATACTATACGTTTGGTGAAATTTGATATTATAGGTACAGTATATACTATATATTTGGTGAAATTTGACATTATAGGTATAGTGTATAATGTATGTTTGGTGAAATTTGATATTTTATATACAGTATATAATATATATTTGGTGTAATTTGATATTTTATGTACAGTATATAATATATATTTTTTGAAATTTTATATTTTATGTACAGTATATAATATATATTTGGTGGACTTTCATATTTTATGTACAGTATATAGTACATATTTGGTGACATTTGATATTTTATTTACAGTGTATAATATATATTTGGTGAAATTTTATATTTTATGTACAGTATATAATATATATTTGGTGTACTTTCATATTTTATGTACAGTATATAGTATATATTTGGTGACATTTGATATTTTATATACAATAAATAAGATATTATTCTTGAAATTTGATATTTTATGTACAGTATATACTATATGTTTGGTGAAATTTGATATTATAGGTACAGTATATAATGTATATTAGGTGAAATTTGATATTTTATATACAGTATATAATATATATTTGGTGAAATTTGATACTTTATGTACAGTATATAATATACATTTGTTGAAATTTGATATTTTATGTACAGTATATAATATATATTTGGTGTACTTTCATATTTTATTTACAGTATATAGTATATATTTGGTGACCTTTGATATTTTATGTACAGTGTATAATATATATTTGGTGAAATTTTATATTTTATGTACAGTATATAATATATATTTGGTGTACTTTCATATTTATGTACAGTATATAGTATATATTTGGTGACATTTGATGTTTTATGTACTGTGTATAATATATATTTGGTGAAATTTTATATTTTATGTACAGTATATAATATATATTTGGTGTACTTTCATATTTTATGTTCAGTATATAGTATATATTTGGTGACATTTGATATTTTATATACAATAAATAAGATATGTTTCTTGAAATTTCATATTTTATGTACAGTATATACTATATATTTGGTGAAATTTTATATTTTATATACAGTATATAAGATATATTTGGTGTACTTTCATATTTTATGTACAGTATATAGTATATATTTGGTGACATTTGATATTTTATATACAATAAATAAGATATGTTTCTTGAAATTTGATATTTTATGTACAGTATATACTATATATTTGGTGAAATTTTATATTTTATGAACAGTATATAAGATATATTTGGTGTACTTTCATATTTTATGTACAGTATATAGTATATATTTGGTGACATTTGATATTTTATGTACAGTATATAATATATATTTGTTGAAATTTGATATTTTATGTATAGTATATAATATATATTTGGTGAAATTTCATATTTTATATACCATATATAATATATATTTGGTGTACTTTCATATTTTATGTACAGTATATAGTATATATTTGATGACATTTGATATTTTATGTACAGTGTATAATATATATGTGGTGAAATTTTATATTTTATGTACAGTATATAATAAATATTTGGTGTACTTTCATATTTTATGTACTGTATATAGTATATATTTGGTGACATTTGATATTTTATATACAATTAATAAGATAAGTTTCTTGAAATTTGATATTTTATGTACAGTATATACTATATATTTGGTGAAATTTTATATTTTATGTACTGTATATAAGATATATTTGGTGTACTTTCATATTTTATGTACAGTATATAGTATATATTTGGTGACATTTGATATTTTATGTACAGTATATACTATATATTTGGTGAAACTTGACATTATAGGTTCAGTGTATAATGTATGTTTGGTGAAATTTGATATTTTATATACAGTATATAATATATATTTGGTGTAATTTGATATTTTATGTACAGTATATAATATATATTTTTTGAAATTTTATATTTTATGCACAGTATATAATATATATTTGGTGGACTTTCATATTTTATGTACAGTATATAGTATATATTTGGTGACATTTGATATTTTATGTACAGTGTATAATATATATTTGGTGAAATTTTATATTTTATGTACAGTATATAATATATATTTGGTGTACTTTCATATTTAATATACAGTATATAGTATATATTTGGTGACATTTGATATTTTATATACAATATATAATATATATTTGTTGAAATTTGATATTTTATGAACAGTATATAATATATATTTGGTGAAATTTTATATTTTATGTACAGTATATAAGATATATTTGGTGTACTTTCATATTTTATGTACAGTATATAGTATATATTTGGTGACATTTGATATTTTATTTACAGTATATAATATATATTTGTTAAAATTTGATATTTTATGTACAGTATAAAATATATATTTTTTGAAATTTTATATTTTATGTACAGTATATAATATATATTTGGTGTACTTTCATATTTTATGTACAGTACATAGTATATATTTGGTGACATTTGATATTTTATGTACAGTGTATAATATATATTTGGTGAAATTTTATATTTTATGTACAGTATATAATATATATTTGGTGTACGTTCATATATACATAATATATATATTATGTACAGTATATAATATATATTTTTTGAAATTTTATATTTTATGCACAGTATATAATATATATTTGGTGGACTTTCATATTTTATGTACAGTATATAGTATATATTTGGTGACATTTGATATTTTATGTACAGTATATAATATATATTTGTTGAAATTTGATATTTTATGTACAGTATATAATATACATTTGGTGTACTTTCATATTTTATGTGCTGTATATAGTATATATTTGGTGACATTTGATATTTTATGTACAGTATATAATATATATTTGTTGAAATTTGATATTTTATGTATAGTATATAATATATATTTGGTGTACTTTCATATTTTATGTACAGTATATAATATATATTTGGTGAAATTTGATATTTTGTATACAGTATATAATATATATTTGTTGAAATTTGATATTTTATGTAAAGTATATAATATATAATTGGTGAAATTTTATATTTTATGTACAGTACATAATATATATTTGGTGTACTTTCATATTTTATGTACAGTATATAATATATTTTTGTTGAAATTTGATATTTTATGTACAGTATATGATATACATTTGGTGTACTTTCATATTTTATGTACTGTATATAGTATATATTTGGTGACATTTGATATTTTATATACAATTAATAAGATAAGTTTCTTGAAATTTGACATTTTATGTAGAGTATATACTATATAGTTGGTGAAATTTTATATTTTATGTATTGTATATAAGATATATTTGGTGTACTTTCATATTTTATGTACAGTATATAGTATATATTTGGTGACATTTGATATTTTATGTACAGTATATAATATATATTTGCTGAAATTTGATATTTTATGTATAGTATATAATATATATTTGGTGAAATTTTATATTTTATGTACAGTATATAACATATATTTGGTGTACTTTCATATTTTATGTAGAGTATATAGTATATATTTGGTGACATTTGATATTTTATGTACCGTGTATAATAAATATTTGGTGAAATTTTATATTTTATGTACAGTATATAATATGTATTTGGTGTACTTTCATATTTAATGTACAGTATATAGTATATATTTGGTGACATTTGATTTTTATATACAATATATAATATATATTTGTTGAAATTTGAAATTTTATGTACAGTATATAATATATATTTGGTGAAATTTTATATTTTATGTACAGTATATAAGATATATTTGGTGTACTTTCATATTTAATGTACAGTATATAGTATATATTTGGTGACATTTGATATTTTATGTACAGTGTATAATATATATTTGGTGAAATTTTATATTTTATGTACAGTATATAATATATATTTGGTGTACTTTCATATTTAATGTACAGTATATAGTATATATTTGGTGACATTTGATATTTTATATACAATATATAATATATATTTGTTGAAATTTGAAATTTTATGTACAGTATATAATTTTTATTTGGTGAAATTTGATATTTTATGTACAGTATATAATATATATTTGGTGTATTTTCATATTTAATGTACATTATATAGTATATATTTGGTGACATTTGATATTTTATGTACAGTGTATAATATATATTTGTTGAAATTTGATATTTTATGTATAGTATATAATATATATTTTGTGAAATTTCATATTTTATGTACAGTATTTAATATATATTTGTTGAAATTTGATATTTTTTGTACAGTATATAATATATATTTGGTGAAATTTGATATTTTATGTACAGTATATAATATATATTTGGTGTACTTTCATATTTTATGTACAGTATATAGCATATATTTGGTGACATTTGATATTTTATGTACAGTATATAATACATATTTGTTGAAATCTGATATTTTATGTATAGTATATAATATATTTTTGGTGAAATTTTATATTTTATGTACAGTGTATAATATATATTTGGTGTACTTTCATATTTTATGTACAGTATATAATATATATTTGGTGAAATTTCATATTTTGTATACAGTATATAATATATATTTGTTGAAATTTGATATTTTATGTACAGTATATAATATATATTTTTTGAAATTTTATATTTTATGTACAGTATATAATATATACTTGGTGTACTTTCATATTTTATGTACAGTATATAGTATATATTTGGTGACATTTGATATTTTATGTACAGTGTATAATATATATTTGGTGAAATTTTATATTTTATGTACAGTACATAATATATATTTGGTGTACTTTCATATTTAATGTACAGTATATAGTATATATTTGGTGACATTTGGTATTTTATATACAGTATATAATATATATTTGTTGAAATTTGATATTTTATGTACAGTATATAATATACATTTGGTGTACTTTCATATTTTATGTGCTGTATATAGTATATATTTGGTGACATTTGATATTTTATGTACAGTATATAATATATATTTGTTGAAATTTGATATTTTATGTATAGTATATAATATATATTTGGTGAAATTTTATATTTTATGTACAGTATATAATATATATTTGGTGTACTTTCATATTTTATGTACAGTATATAGTATATATTTGGTGACATTTGATATTTTATGTACAGTGTATAATATATATTTGGTGAAATTTTATATTTTATGTACAGTATATAATATATATTTGGTGTACTTTCATATTTAATGTACAGTATATAGTATATATTTGGTGACATTTGATATTTTATACACTGTATATAATATATATTTGTTGAAATTTGATATTTTATGTACAGTATATAATACATATTTGTTGAAATCTGATATTTTATGTAAAGTATATAATATATTTTTGGTGAAATTTTATATTTTATGTACAGTGTATAATATATATTTGGTGTACTTTCATATTTTATGTACAGTATATAATATATATTTGGTGAAATTTGATATTTTGTATACAGTATATAATATATATTTGTTGAAATTTGATATTTTATGTACAGTATATAATATAGATTATTTGAAATTTTATATTTTATGTACAGTATATAATATATATTTGGTGTACTTTCATATTTTATGTACAGTATATAGTATATATTCGGTGACATTTGATATTTTATGTACAGTGTATAATATATATTTGGTGAAGTTTTATATTTTACGTACAGTACATAATATATATTTGGTGTACTTTCATATTTAATGTACAGTATATAGTATATATTTTGTGACATTTGATATTTTATATACAGTATATAATATATATTTGTTGAAATTTGATATTTTATGTACAGTATATAATATACATTTGGTGTACTTTCATATTTTATGTGCTGTATATAGTATATATTTGGTGACATTTGATATTTTATGTACAGTATATAATATATATTTGTTGAAATTTGATATTTTAAGTATAGTATATAATATATATTTGGTGAAATTTTATATTTTATGTACAGTATATAATATATATTTGGAGTACTTTCATATTTTATGTACAATATATAATATATATTTGGTGAAATTTGATATTTTGTGTACAGTATATAATATATATTTGTTGAAATTTGATATTTTATGTAAAGTATATAATATATAATTGGTGAAATTTTATATTTTATGTACAGTACATAATATATATTTGGTGTACTTTCATATTTTATGTACAGTATATAATATATATTTGTTGAAATTTGATATTTTATGTACAGTATATAATATACATTTGGTTTACTTTCATATTTTATGTGCTGTATATAGTATATATTGGGTGACATTTGATATTTTATATACAATTAATAAGATAAGTTTCTTGAAATTTGATATTTTATGTAGAGTATATACTATATATTTGGTGAAATTTTATATTTTATGTACTGTATATAAGATATATTTGGTGTACTTTCATATTTTATGTACAGTATATAGTATATATTTGGTGACATTTGATATTTTATGTACAGTATATAATATATATTTGCTGAAATTTGATATTTTATGTATAGTATATAATATATATTTGGTGAAATTTTATATTTTATGTACAGTATATAACATATATTTGGTGTACTTTCATATTTTATGTAGAGTATATAGTATATATTTGGTGACATTTGATATTTTATGTACCGTGTATAATAAATATTTGGTGAAATTTTATATTTTATGTACAGTATATAATATGTATTTGGTGTACTTTCATATTTAATGTACAGTATATAGTATATATTTGGTGACATTTGATTTTTATATACAATATATAATGTATATTTGTTGAAATTTGAAATTTTATGTACAGTATATAATATATATTTGGTGAAATTTTATATTTTATGTACAGTATATAAGATATATTTGGTGTACTTTCATATTTAATGTACAGTATATAGTATATATTTGGTGACATTTGATATTTTATGTACAGTGTATAATATATATTTGGTGAAATTTTATATTTTATGTACAGTATATAATATATATTTGGTGTACTTTCATATTTAATGTACAGTATATAGTATGTATTTGGTGACATTTTATATTTTATATACAATATATAATATATATTTGTTGAAATTTGAAATTTTATGTACAGTATATAATTTATATTTGGTGAAATTTGATATTTTATGTACAGTATATAATATACATTTGGTGTATTTTCATATTTAATGTACAGTATATAGTATATATTTGGTGACATTTGATATTTTATGTACAGTGTATAATATATATTTGGTGAAATTTTATATTTTATGTACACTATATAATATATATTTGGTGTACTTTCATATTTAATGTACAGTATATAGTGTATATTTGGCGACATTTGATATTTGATATACAGTACATAATATATATTTGTTGAAATTTGATATTTTTTTACAGTATATAATATATATTTTTTGAAATTTTATATTTTATGTACAGTATATAATATATATTTGGTGAACTTTCATATTTTATGTACAGTAAATAGTATATATTTGGTGACATTTGATATTTTATGTACAGTGTATAATATATATTTGCTGAAATTTTATATTTTATGTACAGTATATAATATATATTTGGTGTACTTTCATATTTTATGTACAGTATATAGTATATATTTGGTGACATTTGATATTTTATGTACAGTGTATAATATATATTTGGTGAAATTTTATATTTTATGTACAGTATACAATATATATTTGGTGTACTTTCATATTTAATGTACAGTATATAGTATATATTTGGTGACATTTGATATTTTATACACTGTATATAATATATATTTGTTGAAATTTGATATTTTATGTACAGTATATAATATATATTTGGTGAAATTTTATATTTTATGTACAGTATATAATATATATTTGGTGTACTTTCATATTTTATGTACAGTATATAGTATATATTTGGTGACATTTGATATTTTATGTACAGTATATAATATATATTTGTTGAAATTTGATATTTTATGTATAGTATATAATATATATTTTGTGAAATTTGATATTTTATGTACAGTATATAATATATATTTGTTGAAATTTGATATTTTATGTACAGTATATAATATATATTTGGTGAAATTTTATATTTTATGTACAGTATATAATATATATTTGGTGTACTTTCATATTTTATGTACAGTATATAGCATATATTTGGTGACATTTGATATTTTATGTACAGTATATAATACATATTTGTTGAAATCTGATATTTTATGTATAGTATATAATATATTTTTGGTGAAATTTTATATTTTATGTACAGTGTATAATATATATTTGGTGTACTTTCATATTTTATGTACAGTATATAATATATATTTGGTGAAATTTGATATTTTGTATACAGTATATAATATATATTTGTTGAAATTTGATATTTTATGTACAGTATATAATATATATTTTTTGAAATTTTATATTTTATGTACAGTATATAATATATATTTGGTGTACTTTCATATTTTATGTACAGTATATAGTATATATTTGGTGACATTTGATATTTTATGTACAGTGTATAATATATATTTGGTGAAATTTTATATTTTATGTACAGTACATAATATATATTTGGTGTACTTTCATATTTAATGTACAGTATATAGTATATATTTGGTGACATTTGATATTTTATATACAGTATATAATATATATTTGTTGAAATTTGATATTTTATGTACAGTATATAATATACATTTGGTGTACTTTCATATTTTATGTGGTGTATATAGTATATATTTGGTGACATTTGATATTTTATGTACAGTATATAATATATATTTGTTGAAATTTGATATTTTATGTATAGTATATAATATATATTTGGTGAAATTTTATATTTTATGTACAGTATATAATATATATTTGGTGTACTTTCATATTTTATGTACAGTATATAATATATATTTGGTGAAATTTGATATTTTGTATACAGTATATAATATATATTTGTTTAAATTTGATATTTTATGTAAAGTATATAATATTTAATTGGTGAAATTTTATATTTTATGTACAGTACATAATATATATTTGGTGTACTTTCATATTTTCTGTACAGTATATAATATATATTTGCTGAAATTTGATATTTTGTATACAGTATATAATATATATTTGTTGAAATTTGTTATTTTACGTACAGTATATAATATATATTTGGTGTACTTTCATATTTTATGTGCAGTATATAGCATACATTTGGTGACATTTGATATTTTATGTACAGTGTATAATATATATTTGGTGAAATTTTATATTTTATGTACAGTATATAATATATATTTGGTGTACTTTCATATTTTATGTACAGTATATTGTATATATTTGGTGACATTTGATATTTTATGTACAGTATATAATATATATTTGTTGAAATTTGATATTTTATGTATAGTATATAATATATATTTGGTGAAATTTCATATTTTATATACCATACATAATATATATTTGGTGTACTTTCATATTTTATGTACAGTATATAGTATATATTTGGTGACATTTGATATTTTATGTACAGCGTGTAATATATATTCAGTGAAATTTTATATTTTATGTACAGTATATAATATATATTTGGTGTACTTTCATATTTTATGTACAGTATATAGTGTATATTTGGTGACATTTGATATTTTATATACAATAAATAAGATATGTTTCTTGAAATTTTATATTTTATGTACAGTATATACTGTATATTTGGTGAAATTTGACATTATAGGTACAGTATATAATATATGTTTGGTGAAATTTGATATTTTATATACAGTAAATAATATATCTTTGGTGACATTTGACATTATAGGTACAGTATATAATATATGTTTGGTGAAATTTGATATTTTATATACAGTATATAATATATATTTGGTGAAATTTGATATTTTATGTACAGTATATAATATTTATTTTTTGAAATTTTATATTTTATGTACAGTATATAATATATATTTGGTGGACTTTCATATTTTATGTACAGTATATAGTATGTATTTGGTGACATTTGATATTTTATGTACAGTGTATAATATATATTTGGTGAAATTTGATATTTTATGTACAGTATATAATATATATTTGTTGAAATTTGATATTTTATGTATAGTATATAATATATATTTGGTGAAATTTTATATTTTATATACCATATATAATATATATTTGGTGTACTTTCATATTTTATGTACAGTATATAGTATATATTTGGTGACATTTGGTATTTTATGTACAGTATAGAATATATATTTTTCGAAATTTTATATTTTATGTACAGTATATAATATATATTTGGTGTACTTTCATATTTTTTGTACAGTATATAGTATATATTTGGTGACATTTGACATTTTATATACAGTATATAATATATATTTGTTGAAATTTGATATTTTATGTACAGTAGATAATATATATTTTTTGAAATTTTATATTTTATGTACAGTATATAATATATATTTGGTGTACTTTCATATTTTATGTACTGTATATCGTATATATTTGGTGACATTTGATATTTTATGTATAGTGTATAATATATATTTGGTGAAATTTTATATTTTATGTAAAGTATATAATATATATTTGGTGTACTTTCATATTTTATGTACAGTATATAGTGTATATTTGGTGACATTTGATATTTTATATACAGTAAATAGGATATGTTTCTTGAAATTTTATATTTTATGTACAGTATATACTGTATATTTGGTGAAATTTGACATTATAGGTACAGTATATAATATATGTTTGGTGAAATTTGATATTTTATATACAGTATATAATATATATTTGGTGAAATTTGATATTTTATGTACAGTATATAATATTTATTTTTTGAAATTTTATATTTTATGTACAGTATATAATATATATTTGGTGGACTTTCATATTTTATGTACAGTATATAGTATATATTTGGTGACATTTGATATTTTATGTACAGTGTATAATATATATTTGGTGAAATTTTATATTTTATGTACAGTATATAATATATATTTGGTGTACTTTCATATTTTATGTACAGTATATAGTATATATTTGGTGACATTTGATATTTTCTATACAATATATAATATATATTTGTTGAAATTTGATATTTTATGTACAGTATATAATATATATTTTTTGAAATTTTATATTTTATGTACAGTATATAAGATATATTTGGTGTACTTTCATATTTTATGTACGGTATATAGTATATATTTGGTGACATTTGATGTTTTATATACAGTATATAATATATATTTGTTAAAATTTGATATTTTATGTACCGTATATAATATATATTTTTTGAAATTTTATATTCTATGTACAGTATATAAGATATATTTGGTGTACTTTCATATTTTATGTACAGTATATAGTATATATTTGGTGACATTTGATATTTTATGTACAGTGTATAATATATATTTGGTGAAATTTTATATTTTATGTACAGTATATAATATATATGTGGTGTACTTTAATATTTTATGTACAGTATATAGTATATATTTGGTGACATTTGATATTTTATATACAATAAACAAGATATTATTCTTGAAATTTGATATTTTATGTACAGTATATACTATATGTTTGGTGAAATTTGATATTATAGGTACAGTATATAATATATATTTGGTGAAATTTGATATTTTATATGCTGTATATAATTTATATTTGGTGAAATTTGATATTTTATGTACAGTATATAATACATATTTGTTGAAATTTGATATTTTATGTACAGTATATAATATATATTTGGTGTACTTTCATATTTTATGTGCAGTATATAGTATACTTTTGGTGACATTTGATATTTTATGTACAGTGTATAATATATATTTGGTGAAATTTTATATTTTATGTACAGTATATAATATATATTTGGTGTACTTTCATATTTTATGTACAGTATATAGTATATATTTGGTGACATTTGATATTTTATGTGCAGTATATAATATGTATTTGTTGAAATTTGATATTTTATGTATAGTATATAATATATATTTGGTGAAATTTCATATTTTATAAACCATACATAATATATATTTGGTGTACTTTCATATTTTATGTACAGTATATAGTATATATTTGGTGACATTTGATATTTTATGTACAGTGTATAATATATATTTGGTGAAATTTTATATTTTATGTACAGTATATAATATATATTTGGTGTACTTTCATATTTTATGTACAGTATATAGTGTATATTTGGTGACATTTGATATTTTATATACAATAAATAAAATAAGTTTCTTGAAATTTTATATTTTATGTACAGTATATACTGTATATTTGGTGAAATTTGACATTATACGTACAGTATATAATATATGTTTGGTGAAATTTGATATTTTATATACAGTATATAATATATATTTGGTGACATTTGACATTATAGGTACAGTATATAATATATGTTTGGTGAAATTTGATATTTTATATACAGTATATAATATATATTTGTTGAAATTTGATATTTTATGTATAGTTTATAATATATATTTGGTGAAATTTCATATTTTATATACCATACATAATATATATTTGGTGTACTTTCATATTTTATGTACAGTATATAGTATATATTTGGTGACATTTGATATTTTATGTACAGTGTATAATATATATTTGGTGAAATTTTATATTTTATGTACAGTGTATAATATATATTTGGTGTAGTTTCATATTTTATGTACTGTATACAGTATATATTTGGTGACATTTGATATTTTATATACAATTAATAAGATAAGTTTCTTGAAATTTGATATTTTATGTACAGTATATACTATATATTTGGTGAAATTTTGTATTTTATGTACTGCATATAAGATATATTTGGTGTACTTTCATATTTTATGTACAGTATATAGTATATATTTGGTGACATTTGATATTTTATGTACAGTATATAATATATATTTGCTGAAATTTGATATTTTATGTATAGTATATAATATACATTTGGTGAAATTTTATATTTTATGTACAGTATATAACATATATTTGGTGTACTTTCATATTTTATGTACAGAATATAGTATATATTTGGTGACATTTGATATTTTATGTACCGTGTATAATAAATATTTGGTGAAATTTTATATTTTATGTACAGTATATAATATGTATTTGGTGTACTTTCATATTTAATGTACAGTATATAGTATATATTTGGTGACATTTGATTTTTATATACAATATATAATATATATTTGTTGAAATTTGAAATTATATGTACAGTATATAACATATATTTGGTGAAATTTTATATTTTATGTACAGTATATAAGACATATTTGGTGTACTTTCATATTTAATGTACAGTATATAGTATATATTTGGTGACATTTGATATTTTATGTACAGTGTATAATATATATTTGGTGAAATTTTATATTTTATCTACAGTATATAATATATATGTGGTGTACTTTCATATTTTATGTACAGTATATAGTATATATTTGGTGACATTTGATATTTTATATACAATAAATAAGATATTATTCTTGAAATTTGATATTTTATGTACAGTATATAATATATGTTTGGTGAAATTTGATATTATAGGTACAGTATATAATATATATTTGGTGAAATTTGATATTTTATATGCAGTATATAATTTATATTTGGTGAAATTTGATATTTTATGTACAGTATATAATATATATTTGTTGAAATTTGATATTTTATGTACAGTACGTAATATATATTTGGTGTACTTTCATAGTTTATGTGCAGTATATAGTATACATTTGGTGACATTTGATATTTTATGTACAGTGTATAATATATAGTTGGTGAAATTTTATATTTTATGTACAGTATATAATATATATTTGGTGTACTTTCATATTTTATGTACAGTATATAGTATGTATTTGGTGACATTTGATATTTTATATACAGTATATAATATATATTTGTTGAAATTTGATATTTTATCTATAGTATATAATATATATTTGGTGAAATTTCATATTTTATATACCATACATAATATATATTTGGTGTACTTTCATATTTTATGTACAGTATATAGTATATATTTGGTGACATTTGATATTTTATGTACAGTGTATAATATATATTTGGTGAAATTTTATATTTTATGTACAGTGTAAAATATATATTTGGTGTACTTTCATATTTTATGTACTGTATACAGTATATATTTGGTGACATTTGATATTTTATATACAATTAATAAGATAAGTTTCTTGAAATTTGATATTGTATGTACAGTATATACTATATATTTGGTGAAATTTTATATTTTATGTACTGTATATAAGATATATTTGGTGTACTTTCATATTTTATGTACAGTATATAGTATATATTTGGTGAAATTTTATATTTTATGTACAGTATATAATATATATTTGGTGAAATTTGATATTTTATATACAGTATATAATATATGTTTGGTGACATTTGATATTTTATGTACCGTGTATAATAAATATTTGGTGAAATTTTATATTTTATGTACAGTATATAATATGTATTTGGTGTACTTTCATATTTAATGTACAGTATATAGTATATATTTGGTGACATTTGATTTTTATATACAATATATAATATATATTTGTTGAAATTTGAAATTTTATGTACAGTATATAACATATATTTGGTGAAATTTTATATTTTATGTACAGTATATAAGATATATTTGGTGTACTTTCATATTTAATGTACAGTGTATAGTATATATTTGGTGACATTTGATATTTTATGTACAGTGTATAATATATATTTGGTGAAATTTTATATTTTATGTACAGTATATAATATATATTTGGTGTACTTTCATATTTAATGTACAGTATATAGTATATATTTGGTGACATTTGATATTTTATATACAATATATAATATATATTTGTTGAAATTTGAAATTTTTTGTACAGTATATAATTTATATTTGGTGAAATTTGATATTTTATGTACAGTATATAATATATATTTGGTGTACTTTCATATTTAATGTACAGTATATAGTATATATTTGGTGACATTTGATATTTTATGTACAGTGTATAATATATATTGGGTGAAATTTTATATTTTATGTACACTATATAATATACATTTGGTGTACTTTCATATTTAATGTACAGTATATAGTGTATATTTGGCGACATTTTATATTTGATATACAGTACATAATATATATTTGTTGAAATTTGATATTTTTGTACAGTATATAATATATATTTTTTGAAATTTTATATTTTATGTACAGTATATAATATATATTTGGTGTACTTTCATATTTTATGTACAGTATATAGTATATATTTGGTGACATTTGATATTTTATGTACAGTGTATAATATATATTTGGTGAAATTTTATGTTTTATGTACAGTATATAATATATATTTGGTGTACTTTCATATTTTATGTACAGTATATAGTATATATTTGGTGACATTTGATATTTTATGTACAGTGTATAATATATATTTGGTGAAATTTTATATTTTATGTACAGTATATAATATATATTTGGTGTACTTTCATATTTAATGTACAGTATATAGTATATGTTTGGCGACATTTGATATTTTATACACAGTATATAATATATATTTGTTGAAATTTGATATTTTATGTACAGTATAAAATATATATTTGGTGAAATTTTATATTTTATGTACAGTATATAATATATATTTGGTGTACTTTCATATTTTATGTACAGTATATAGTATATATTTGGTGACATTTGATATTTTATGTACAGTATATAATATATATTTGTTGAAATTTGATATTTTATGTATAGTATATAATATATATTTGGTGAAATTTGATATTTTATGTACAGTATATAATATATATTTGTTGAAATTTGATATTTTATGTACAGTATATAATATATATTTGGTGAAATTTTATATTTTATGTACAGTATATAATATATATTTGGTGTACGTTAATATTTTATGTAAAGTATATAGCATATATTTGGTGACATTTGATATTTTATGTACAGTATATAATACATATTTGTTGAAATCTGATATTTTATGTATAGTATATAATATATTTTTGGTGAAATTTTATATTTTATGTAGAGTATATAATATATATTTGGTGTACTTTCATATTTTATGTACAGTATATAATATATATTTGGTGAAATTTGATATTTTGTATACAGTATATAATATATATTTGTTGAAATTTGATATTTTATGTACAGTATATAATATAGATTTTTTGAAATTTTATATTTTATGTACAGTATATAATATATATTTGGTGTACTTTCATATTTTATGTACAGTATATAGTATATATTTGGTGACATTTGATATTTTATGTACAGTGTATAATATATATTTGGTGAAATTTTATATTTTATGTGCAGTACATAATATATATTTGGTGTACTTTCATATTTAATGTACAGTATATAGTATATATTTGGTGACATTTGATATTTTATATACAGTATATAATATATATTTGTTGAAATTTGATATTTTATGTACAGTATATAATATACATTTGGTGTACTTTCATATTTTATGTGCTGTATATAGTATATATTTGGTGACATTTGATATTTTATGTACAGTATATAATATATATTAGTTGAAATTTGATATTTTATGTATAGTATGTAATATATATTTGGTGAAATTTTATATTTTATGTACAGTATATAATATATATTTGGTGTACTTTCATATTTTATGTGCTGTATATAGTATAAATTTGGTGACATTTGATATTTTATGTACAGTATATAATATATATTTGTTGAAATTTGATATTTTATGTACAGTATATAATATATATTTGGGGAAATTTGATATTTTGTATACAGTATATAATATATATTTGTTGAAATTTGATATTTTATGTAAAGTATATAATATATAATTGGTGAAATTTTATATTTTATGTACAGTACATAATATATATTTGGTGTACTTTCATATTTTATGTACAGTATATAATATATATTTGCTGAAATTTGTTATTTTGTATACAGTATATAATATATATTTGTTGAAATTTGATATTTTATGTACAGTATATAATATATATTTGGTGAAATTTTATATTTTATGTACAGTATATAATATGTATTTGGTGTACTTTCATATTTTATGTGCAGTATATAGTATATATTTGGTGACATTTGATATTTTATGTACAGTATATAATATATATTTTTGAAATTTTATATTTTATGTACAGTATATATTATATATTTGGTGTACTTTCATATTTTGTGTACAGTATATAGTATATATTTGGTGACATTTGACATTTTATATACAGTATATAATATATATTTGTTGAAATTTGATAGTTTATGTACAGTATATAATATATATTTTTTGAAATTTTATATTTTATGTACAGTATATAATATATATTTGGTGTACTTTCATATTTTATATACTGTATATAGTATATATTTGGTGACATTTGATATTTTATGTATAGTGTATAATATATATTTGGTGAAATTTTATATTTTATGTACAGTATATAATATTTATTTGGTGTACTTTCATATTTTATGTACAGTATATAGTGTATATTTGGTGACATTTGATATTTTATATACAATAAATAAGATATGTTTCTTGAAATTTGATATTTTATGTACAGTATATACTGTATATTTGGTGAAATTTGACATTATAGGTACAGTATATAATATATGTTTGGTGAAATTTGATATTTTATATACAGTATATAATATATATTTGGTGAAATGTGATATTTTATTTACAGTATATAATATTTATTTTTTGAAATTTTATATTTTATGTACAGTATATAATATATATTTGGTGGACTTTCATATTTTATGTACAGTATATAGTATATATTTGGTGACATTTGATATTTTATGTACAGTGTATAATATATATTTGGTGAAATTTGATATTTTATGTACAGTATATAATATATATTTTTTGAAATTTTATATTTTATGTACAGTATATAATATATATTTGGTGGACTTTCATATTTTATGTACAGTATATAGTATATATTTGGTGACCTTTGATATTTTATGTACAGTGTATAATATATATTTGGTTAAATTTTATATTTTATGTACAGTATATAATACATATTTGGTGTACTTTCATATTTTATGTACAGTATATAGCATATATTTGGTGACATTTGATATTTTATATACAATATATAATATATATTTGTTGAAATTTGATATTTTATGTACAGTATATAATATATATTTGGTGAAATTTTATATTTTATGTACAGTATATAAGATATATTTGGTGTACTTTCATATTTTATGTACAGTATATAGTATATATTTGGTGACATTTGACATTTTATGTACAGTAAATAAGACATGTTTCCTGAAATTTGATATTTTATGTACAGTATATACTATATATTTGGTGAAATTTTATATTTTATGTACAGTATATAAGATATTTTTTGTGTACTTTCATATTTTATGTACAGTATATAGTATATATTTGGTGACATTTGATATTTTATGTACAGTATATAATATAAATTTGTTAAAATTTGATATTTTATTTATAGTATATAATATATATTTGGTGAAATTTCATATTTTATATACCATATATAATATATATTTGGAGTACTTTCATATTTTATGTACAGTATATAGTATATATTTGGTGACATTTGATATTTTATGTACAGTATATAATATATATTTTTTGAAATTTTCTATTTTATGTACAGTATATAATATATCTTTGGTGTACTTTCATATTTTGTGTACAGTATATAGTATATATTTTGTGACTTGACATTTTATATACAGTATATAATATATACTTGTTGAAATTTGATATCTTATGTACAGTATATAATATATATTTTTTGAAATTTTATATTTTATGTACAGTATGTAATATATATTTGGTGTACTTTCATATTTAATGTACAGTATATAGTATATATTTGGTGACATTTGATTTTTATATACAATATATAATATATATTTGTTGAAATTTGAAATTTTATGTACAGTACATAATATATATTTGGTGAAATTTTATATTTTATGTACAGTATATAAGATATATTTGGTGTAATTTCATATTTAATGTACAGTATATAGCATATATTTGGTGACATTTGATATTTTATATACAGTGTATAGTATATATTTGGTGAAATTTTATATTTTATGTACAGTATATAATATATATTTGGTGTACTTTCATATTTTATGTACAGTATATAGTGTATATTTGGTGACATTTGATATTTTATATACAATAAATAAGATATGTTTCCTGAAATTTGATATTTTATGTGCAGTATATACTATATATTTGGTGAAATTTTATATTTTATGTACAGTATATAAGATATATTTGGTGTACTATCATATTTTATGTACAGTATATAGTATATATTTGGTGACATTTGATATTTTATGTACAGTATATAATATATATTTGTTGAAATTTGATATTTTATTAATAATATATAATATATATTTGGTGAAATTTCATATTTTATATGCCGTATATAATATATATTTGGTGTACTTTCATATTTTATGTACAGTATATAGTATATATTTGGTGACATTTGATATTTTATGTACAGTATATAATATATATTTTTTGAAATTTTATATTTTATGTACAGTATATAATATATATTTGGTGTACTTTCATATTTTGTGTACAGTATATAGTATATATTTGGTGACTTGACATTTTATATGCAGTATATAATATATACTTGTTGAAATTTGATATCTTATGTACAGTATATAATATATATTTCTTGAAATTTTATATTTTATGTACAGTATATAATATATATTTGGTGTACTTTCATATTTTATGTACAGTATATAGTATATATTTGGTGACATTTGATATTTTATGTACAGTGTATAATATATATTTGGTGAAATTTTATATTTTATGTACAGTATATACTATATATTTGGTGAAATTTGACATTATAGGTACAGTATATAATATATGTTTGGTGAAATTTGATATTTTATATACAGTATATAATATATATTTGGTGAAATTTGATATTTTATGTACAGTATATAATATATATTTTTTGAAATTTTATATTTTATGTACAGTATATAATATATATTTGGTGGACTTTCATATTTTATGTACAGTATATAGTATATATTTGGTGACCTTTGATATTTTATGTACAGTGTATAATATGTATTTGGTGAAATTTTATATTTTATGTACAGTATATAATACATATTTGGTGTACTTTCATATTTCATGTACAGTATATAGCATATATTTGGTGACATTTGATATTTTATATACAATATATAATATATATTTGTTGAAATTTGATATTTTATGTACAGTATATAATATATATTTGGTGAAATTTTATATTTTATGTACAGTATATACGATATATTTGGTGTACTTTCATATTTTATGTACAGTATATAGTATATATTTGGTGACATTTGACATTTTATGTACAATAAATAAAATATGTTTCCTGAAATTTGATATTTTATGTACAGTATATACTATATATTTGGTGAAATTTTATATTTTATGTACAGTATATAAGATATATTTGGTGTACTTTCATATTTTATGTACAGTATATAGTATATATTTGGTGACATTTGATATTTTATGTACAGTATATAATATATATTTGTTGAAATTTGATATTTTATTTATAGTATATAATATATATTTGGTGAAATTTCATATTTTATATACCGTATATAATATATATTAGGTGTACTTTCATATTTTATGTACAGTATATAGTATGTATTTGGTGACATTTGATATTTTATGTACAGTATATAATATATATTTTTTGAAATTTTATATTTTACGTACAGTATATAATATATATTTGGTGTACTTTCATATTTTGTTTACAGTATATAGTATATATTTGGTGACTTGACATTTTATATACAGTATATAATATATACTTGTTGAAATTTGATATCTTATGTACAGTATATAATATATATTTTTTGAAATTTTATATTTTATGTACAGTATATAATATATATTTGGTGGACTTTCATATTTTATGTACAGTATATAGTATATATTTGGTGACCTTTGATATTTTATGTACAGTGTATAATATATATTTGGTGAAATTTTATATTTTATGTACAGTATATAATACATATTTGGTGTACTTTCATATTTTATGTACAGTATATAGTATATATTTGGTGACATTTGATATTTTATATACAATATATAATATATATTTGTTGAAATTTGATATTTCATGTACAGTATATAATATATATTTGGTGAAATTTTATATTTTATGTACAGTATATAAGATATATTTGGTGTACTTTCATATTTTATGTACAGTATATAGTATATTTTTGGTGACATTTGATATTTTATGTACAGTAAATAAGATATGTTTCCTGAAATTTGATATTTTATGTACAGTATATACTATATATTTGGTGAAATTTTATATTTTATGTACAGTATATAAGATATACTTGGTGTACTTTCATATTTTATGTACAGTATATAGTATATATTTGGTGACATTTGATATTTCATGTACAGTATATAATATATATTTGTTGAAATTTGATATTTTATTTATAGTATATAATATATATTTGGTGAAATTTCATATTTTATATACGATATATAATATATATTTGGAGTACTTTCATATTTTATGTACAGTATATAGTATATATTTGGTGACATTTGATATTTTATGTACAGTATATAATATATATTTTTTGAAATTTTCTATTTTATGTACAGTATATAATATATATTTGGTGTACTTTCATATTTTGCGTACAGTATATAGTATATATTTTGTGACTTGACATTTTATATACAGTATATAATATATACTTGTTGAAATTTGATATCTTATGTACAGTATATAATATATATTTTTTGAAATTTTATATTTTATGTACAGTATGTAATATATATTTGGTGTACTTTCATATTTTATGTACAGTATATAGTATATATTTGGTGACATTTGATATTTTATGTACAGTGTATAATATATATTTGGTGAAATTTTATATTTTATGTACAGTATATAATATATATTTGGTGTACTTTCATATTTTATGTACAGTATATAGTGTATATTTGGTGACATTTGATATTTTATATACAATAAATAAGATATGTTTCCTGAAATTTGATATTTTATGTACAGTATATACTATATATTTGGTGAAATTTTATATTTTATGTACAGTATATAAGATATATTTGGTGTACTATCATATTTTATGTACAGTATATAGTATATATTTGGTGACATTTGATATTTTATGTACAGTATATAATATATATTTGTTGAAATTTGATATTTTATTAATAATATATAATATATATTTGGTGAAATTTCATATTTTATATGCCGTATATAATATATATTTGGTGTACTTTCATATTTTATGTACAGTATATAGTATATATTTGGTGACATTTGATATTTTATGTACAGTATATAATATATATTTTTTGAAATTTTATATTTTATGTACAGTATATAATATATATTTGGTGTACTTTCATATTTTGTGTACAGTATATAGTATATATTTGGTGACTTGACATTTTATATGCAGTATATAATATATACTTGTTGAAATTTGATATCTTATGTACAGTATATAATATATATTTCTTGAAATTTTATATTTTATGTACAGTATATAATATATATTTGGTGTACTTTCATATTTTATGTACAGTATATAGTATATATTTGGTGACATTTGATATTTTATGTACAGTGTATAATATATTTTTGGTGAAATTTTATATTTTATGTACAGTATATACTATATATTTGGTGAAATTTGACATTATATGTACAGTATATAATATATGTTTGGTGAAATTTGATATTTTATATACAGTATATAATATATATTTGGTGAAATTTGATATTTTATGTACAGTATATAATATATATTTTTTGAAATTTTATATTTTATGTACAGTATACAATATATATTTGGTGGACTTTCATATTTTATGTACAGTATATAGTATATATTTGGTGACCTTTGATATTTTATGTACAGTGTATAATATGTATTTGGTGAAATTTTATATTTTATGTACAGTATATAATACATATTTGGTGTACTTTCATATTTTATGTACAGTATATAGCATATATTTGGTGACATTTGATATTTTATATACAATATATAATATATATTTGTTGAAATTTGATATTTTATGTACAGTATATAATATATATTTGGTGAAATTTTATATTTTATGTACAGTATATAAGATATATTTGGTGTACTTTCATATTTTATGTACAGTATATAGTATATATTTGGTGACATTTGACATTTTATGTACAATAAAAAAAATATGTTTCCTGAAATTTGATATTTTATGTACAGTATATACTATATATTTGGTGAAATTTTATATTTTATGTACAGTATATAAGATATATTTGGTGTACTTTCATATTTTATGTACAGTATATAGTATATATTTGGTGACATTTGATATTTTATGTACAGTATATAATATATATTTGTTGAAATTTGATATTTTATTTATAGTATATAATATATATTTGGTGAAATTTCATATTTTATATACCGTATATAATATATATTTGGTGTACTTTCATATTTTATGTACAGTATATAGTATGTATTTGGTGACATTTGATATTTTATGTACAGTATATAATATATATTTTTTGAAATTTTATATTTTATGTACAGTATATAATATATATTTGGTGTACTTTCATATTTTGTGTACAGTATATAGTATATATTTGGTGACTTGACATTTTATATACAGTATATAATATATACTTGTTGAAATTTGATATCTTATGTACAGTATATAATATATATTTTTTGAAATTTTATATTTTATGTACAGTATATAATATATATTTGGTGTACTTTCATATTTTATGTACAGTATATAGTATATATTTGGTGACATTTGATATTTTATGTACAGTGTATAATATATATTTGGTGAAATTTTATATTTTATGTACAGTATATAATATATATTTGGTGTACTTTCATATTTTATGTACAGTATATAGTGTATATTTGGTGACATTTGATATTTTATATACAATAAATAAGATATGTTTCTTGAAATTTGATATTTTATGTACAGTACATACTATATATTTGGTGAAATTTGACATTATAGGTACAGTATAAAATATATGTTTGGTGAAATTTGATATTTTATATACAGTATATAATATATATTTGGTGAAATTTGATATTTTATGTACAGTATATAATATATATTTTTTGAAATTTTATATTTTATGTACAGTATATAATATATATTTGGTGGACTTTCATATTTTATGTACAGTATATAGTATATATTTGGTGACCTTTGATATTTTATGTGCAGTGTATAATATATATTTGGTGAAATTTTATATTTTATGTACAGTATATAATACATATTTGGTGCACTTTCATATTTTATGTACAGTATATAGTATATATTTGGTGACATTTGATATTTTATATACAATATATAATATATATTTGTTGAAATTTGATATTTTATGTACAGTATATAATATATATTTGGTGTACTTTCATATTTTATGTACAGTATATAGTATATATTTGGTGACCTTTGATATTTTATGTACAGTGTATAATATATATTTGGTGAAATTTTATATTTTATGTACAGTATATAATATATATTTGGTGTACTTTCATATTTTATGTACAGTATATAGTGTATATTTGGTGACATTTGATATTTTATATACAATAAATAAGATATGTTTCTTGAAATTTGATATTTTATGTACAGTATATACTATATATTTGGTGAAATTTGACATTATAGGTACAGTATATAATATATGTTTGGTGAAATTTGATATTTTATATACAGTATATAATATATATTTGGTGAAATTTGATATTTTATGTACAGTATATAATATATATTTTTTGAAATTTTATATTTTATGTACAGTATATAATATATATTTGGTGGACTTTCATATTTTATGTACAGTATATAGTATATATTTGGTGACCTTTGATATTTTATGTACAGTGTATAATATATATTTGGTGAAATTTTATATTTTATGTACAGTATATAATACATATTTGGTTTAGTTTCATATTTTATGTACAGAATATAGTATATATTTGGTGACATTTGATATTTTATATACAATATATAATATATATTTCTTGTAATTTGATATTTTATGTACAGTATATAATATATATTTGGTGAAATTTTATATTTTATGTACAGTATATAAGATATATTTGATGTACTTTCATATTTTATGTACAGTATATAGTATATATTTGGTGACATTTGATATTTTATGTACAGTAAATAAGATATGTTTCCTGAAATTTGATATTTTATGTACAGTATATACTATATATTTGGTGAAATTTTATATTTTATGTACAGTATATAAGATATATTTGGTGTACTTTCATATTTTATGTACAGTATATAGTATATATTTGGTGACATTTGATATTTTATGTACAGTATATAATATATATTTGTTGAAATTTGATATTTTATTTATAGTATATAATATATATTTGGTGAAATTTCATATTTTATATACCGTATATAATATATATTTGGTGTACTTTCATATTTTATGTACAGTATATAGTATATATTTGGTGACATTTGATATTTTATGTACAGTGTATAATATATATTTGGTGAAATTTTATATTTTATGTACAGTATATACTATATATTTGGTGAAATTTGACATTATAGGTACAGTATATAATATATGTTTGGTGAAATTTGATATTTTATATACAGTATATAATATATATTTGGTGAAATTTGATATTTTATGTACAGTATATAATATATATTTTTTGAAATTTTATATTTTATGTACAGTATATAATATATATTTGGTGGACTTTCATATTTTATGTACAGTATATGGTATATATTTGGTGACCTTTGATATTTTATGTACAGTGTATAATATATATTTGGTGAAATTTTATATTTTATGTACACTATATAATGTATATTTGGTTTACTTTCATATTTTATGTACAGTACATAGTATGTATTTGGTGACATTTGATATTTTATGTACAGTGTATAATATATATTTGGTGAAATTTTATATTTTATGTACAGTATATAATATATATTTGGTGTACTTTCATATTTAATGTACAGTATATAGTATATATTTGGTGACATTTGATATTTTATATACAGTATATAATATATATTTGTTGAAATTTGATATTTTATGTACAGTATATAATATATATTTTTTGAAATTTTATATTTTATGTATAGTATGTAATATATATTTGGTGTACTTTCATATTTTATGTACAGTATATAGTATATATTTGGTGACATTTGATATTTTATGTACAGTGTATAATATATATTTGGTGAAATTTTAAATTTTAAGTACAGTATATAGTATATATTTGGTGTACTTTCATATTTTATGTACAGTATATAGTATATATTTGGTGACATTTGATATTTTATGTACAGTATATAATATATATTTGGTGTACTTTCATATTTTATTTACAGTATATAGTATATATTTGGTGACATTTGATATTTTATGTACAGTGTATAATATATATTTGGTGAAATTTTATATTTTATGTACAGTATATAATATATATTTGGTGTACTTTCATATTTTATGTACAGTATATAGAATATATTTGGTGACATTTGATATTTTATGTACAGTGTATAATATATATTTGGTGAAATTTTATATTTTATGTACAGTATATAATATATATTTGGTGTACTTTCATATTTTATGTACAGTATATAGTGTATATTTGGTGACATTTGATATTTTATATACAATAAATAAGATATGTTTCTTGAAATTTGATATTTTATGTACAGTATATACTATATATTTGGTGAAATTTGACATTATAGGTACAGTATATAATATATGTTTGGTGAAATTTGATATTTTATATACAGTATATAATATATATTTGGTGAAATTTGATATTTTATGTACAGTATATAATATATATTTTTTGAAATTTTATATTTTATGTACAGTATATAATATATATTTGGTGGACTTTCATATTTTATGTACAGTATATAGTATATATTTGGTGACCTTTGATATTTTATGTACAGTGTATAATATATATTTGGTGAAATTTTATATTTTATGTACAGTATATAATACATATTTGGTGTACTTTCATATTTTATGTACAGTATATAGTATATATTTGGTGACATTTGATATTTTATATACAATATATAATATATATTTGTTGAAATTTGATATTTTATGTACAGTATATAATATATATTTGGTGAAATTTTATATTTTATGTACAGTATATAAGATATATTTGGTGTACTTTCATATTTTATGTACAGTATATAGTATATATTTGGTGACATTTGATATTTTATGTACAATAAATAAGATATGTTTCCTGAAATTTGATATTTTATGTACAGTATATACTATGTATTTGGTGAAATTTTATATTTTATGTACAGTATATAAGATATATTTGGTGTACTTTCATATTTTATGTTCAGTATATAGTATATATTTGGTGACATTTGATATTTTATGTACAGTATATAATATATATTTGTTGAAATTTGATATTTTATTTAGAGTATATAATATATATTTGGTGAAATTTCATATTTTATATACCGTATATAATATATATTTGGTGTACTTTCATATTTTATGTACAGTATATAGTATATATTTGGTGACATTTGATATTTTATGTACAGTATATAATATATATTTTTTGAAATTTTATATTTTATGTACAGTATATAATATATATTTGGTGTAATTTCATATTTTGTGTACAGTATATAGTATATATTTGGTGACTTTTGACATTTTATATACAGTATATAATATATATTTGTTGAAATTTGATATCTTATGTACAGTATATAATATATATTTTTTGAAATTTTATATTTTATGTACAGTATATAATATATATTTGGTGGACTTTCATATTTTATGTACAGTATATGGTATATATTTGGTGACCTTTGATATTTTATGTACAGTGTATAATATGTATTTGGTGAAATTTTATATTTTATGTACACTATATAATGTATATTTGGTTTACTTTCATATTTTATGTACAGTACATAGTATGTATTTGGTGACATTTGATATTTTATGTACAGTGTATAATATATATTTGGTGAAATTTTATATTTTATGTACAGTATATAATATATATTTGGTGTACTTTCATATTTTATGTACAGTATATAGTATATATTTGGTGACATTTGATATTTTATATACAGTATATAATATATATTTGTTGAAATTTGATATTTTATGTACAGTATATAATATATATTTTTTGAAATTTTATATTTTATGTATAGTATGTAATATATATTTGGTGTACTTTCATATTTTATGTACAGTATATAGTATATATTTGGTGACATTTGATATTTTATGTACAGTGTATAATATATATTTGGTGAAATTTTAAATTTTAAGTACAGTATATAGTATATATTTGGTGTACTTTCATATTTTATGTACAGTATATAGTATATATTTGGTGACATTTGATATTTTATGTACAGTATATAATATATATTTGGTGTACTTTCATATTTTATTTACAGTATATAGTATATATTTGGTGACATTTGATATTTTATGTACAGTGTATAATATATATTTGGTGAAATTTTATATTTTATGTACAGTATATAATATATATTTGGTGTACTTTCATATTTTATGTACAGTATATAGAATATATTTGGTGACATTTGATATTTTATGTACAGTGTATAATATATATTTGGTGAAATTTTATATTTTATGTACAGTATATACTATATATTTGGTGAAATTTGACATTATAGGTACAGTATATAATATATGTTTGGTGAAATTTGATATTTTATATACAGTATATAATATATATTTGGTGAAATTTTATATTTTATGTACAGTATATAATACATATTTGGTGTAATTTCATATTTTATGTACAGTATATAGTATATATTTGGTGACATTTGATATTTCATATACAGTATATAATATATATTTGTTGAAATTTGATATTTTATGTACAGTATACAATATATATTTGGTGAAATTTTATATTTTATGTACAGCATATAAGATATATTTGGTGTACTTTCATATTTTGTGTACAGTATATAGTATATATTTGGTGACTTGACATTTTATATACAGTGTATAATATATACTTGTTGAAATTTGATATCTTATGTACAGTATATAATATATATTTTTTGAAATTTTATATTTTATGTACAGTATATAATATATATTTGGTGTACTTTCATATTTTATGTACAGTATATAGTATATATTTGGTGACATTTGATATTTTATGTACAGTGTATAATATATATTTGGTGAAATTTTATATTTTATGTACAGTATATAATATATATTTGGTGTACTTTCATATTTTATGTACAGTATATAGTGTATATTTGGTGACATTTGATATTTTATATACAATAAATAAGATATGTTTCTTGAAATTTGATATTTTATGTACAGTATATACTATATATTTGGTGAAATTTGACATTATAGGTACAGTATATAATATATGTTTGGTGAAATTTGATATTTTATATACAGTATATAATATATATTTGGTGAAATTTGATATTTTATGTACAGTATATAATATATATTTTTTGAAATTTTATATTTTATGTACAGTATATAATATATATTTGGTGGACTTTCATATTTTATGTACAGTATATAGTATATATTTGGTGACCTTTGATATTTTATGTACAGTGTATAATATATATTTGGTGAAATTTTATATTTTATGTACAGTATATAATACATATTTGGTGTACTTTCATATTTTATGTACAGTATATAGTATATATTTGGTGACATTTGATATTTTATATACAATATATAATATATATTTGTTGAAATTTGATATTTTATGTACAGTATATAATATATATTTGGTGAAATTTTATATTTTATGTACAGTATATAAGATATATTTGGTGTACTTTCATATTTTATGTACAGTATATAGTATATATTTGGTGACATTTGATATTTTATGTACAATAAATAAGATATGTTTCCTGAAATTTGATATTTTATGTACAGTATATACTATGTATTTGGTGAAATTTTATATTTTATGTACAGTATATAAGATATATTTGGTGTACTTTCATATTTTATGTTCAGTATATAGTATATATTTGGTGACATTTGATATTTTATGTACAGTATATAATATATATTTGTTGAAATTTGATATTTTATTTAGAGTATATAATATATATTTGGTGAAATTTCATATTTTATATACCGTATATAATATATATTTGGTGTACTTTCATATTTTATGTACAGTATATAGTATATATTTGGTGACATTTGATATTTTATGTACAGTATATAATATATATTTTTTGAAATTTTATATTTTATGTACAGTATATAATATATATTTGGTGTAATTTCATATTTTGTGTACAGTATATAGTATATATTTGGTGACTTTTGACATTTTATATACAGTATATAATATATATTTGTTGAAATTTGATATCTTATGTACAGTATATAATATATATTTTTTGAAATTTTATATTTTATGTACAGTATATAATATATATTTGGTGTACTTTCATATTTTATGAACAGTATATAGTATATATTTGGTGACATTTGATATTTTATGTACAGTGTATAATATATATTTGGTGAAATTTTATATTTTATGTACAGTATATAATACATATTTGGTGTAATTTCATATTTTATGTACAGTATATAGTATATATTTGGTGACATTTGATATTTCATATACAATATATAATATATATTTGTTGAAATTTGATATTTTATGTACAGTATATAATATATATTTGGTGAAATTTTATATTTTATGTACAGCATATAAGATATATTTGGTGTACTTTCATATTTTATGTACAGTATATAGTATATATTTGGTGACATTTGATATTTTATGTACAATAAATAAGATATCTTTCCTGAAATTTGATATTTTATGTACAGTATATACTATATATTTGGTGAAATTTTATATTTTATGTACAGTATATAAGATATATTTGGTGTACTTTCATATTTTATGTACAGTATATAGTATATATTTGGTGACATTTGATATTTTATGTACAGTATATAATATATATTTGTTGAAATTTGATATTTTATTTATAGTATATAATATATATTTGGTGAAATTTCATATTTTATATACCGTATATAATATATATTTGGTGTTCTTTCATATTTTATGTACAGTATATAGTATATATTTGGTGACATTTGATATTTTATGTACAGTATATAATATATATTTTTTGAAATTTTATATTTTATGTACAGTATATAATATATATTTGGTGTACTTTCATATTTTGTGTACAGTATATAGTATATATTTGGTGACTTGACATTTTATATACAGTATATAATATATACTTGTTGAAATTTGATATCTTATGTACAGTATATAATATATATTTTTTGAAATTTTATATTTTATGTACAGTATATAATATATATTTGGTGTACTTTCATATTTTATGTACAGTATATAGTATATATTTGGTGACATTTGATATTTTATGTACAGTGTATAATATATATTTGGTGAAATTTTATATTTTATGTACAGTATATAATATATATTTGGTGTACTTTCATATTTTATGTACAGTATATAGTGTATATTTGTTGACATTTGATATTTTATATACAATAAATAAGATATGTTTCTTGAAATTTGATATTTTATGTACAGTATATACTATATATTTGGTGAAATTTGACATTATAGGTACAGTATATAATATATGTTTGGTGAAATTTGATATTTTATATACAGTATATAATATATATTTGGTGAAATTTGATATTTTATGTACAGTATATAATATATATTTTTTGAAATTTTATATATTATGTACAGTATATAATATATATTTGGTGGACTTTCATATTTTATGTACAGTATATAGTATATATTTGGTGACCTTTGATATTTTATGTACAGTGTATAATATATATTTGGTGAAATTTTATATTTTATGTACAGTATATAATAAATATTTGGTGTACTTTCATATTTTATGTACAGTATATAGTATATATTTGGTGACATTTGATATTTTATATACAATATATAATATATATTTCTTGTAATTTGATATTTTATGTACAGTATATAATATATATTTGGTGAAATTTTATATTTTATGTACAGTATATAAGATATATTTGGTGTACTTTCATATTTTATGTACAGTATATAGTATATATTTGGTGACATTTGATATTTTATGTACAGTAAATAAGATATGTTTCCTGAAATTTGATATTTTATGTACAGTATATACTATATATTTGGTGAAATTTGATATTTTATATACAGTATATAAGATATATTTGGTGTACTTTCATATTTTATGTACAGTATATAGTATATATTTGGTGACATTTGATATTTTATGTACAGTATATAATATATATTTGTTGAAATTTGGTATTTTATTTATAGTATATAATATATATTTGGTGAAATTTCATATTTTATATACCGTATATAGTATATATTTGGTGTACTTTCATATTTTATGTACAGTATATAGTATATATTTGGTGACATTTGATATTTTATGTACAGTATATAATATATACTTGTTGAAATTTGATATCTTATGTACAGTATATAATATATATTTTTTGAAATTTTATATTTTATGTACAGTATATAATATATATTTGGTGTACTTTCATATTTTGTGTACAGTATATAGTATATATTTGGTGACTTGACATTTTATATACAGTATAATATATACTTGTTGAAATTTGATATCTTATGTACAGTATATAATATATATTTTTTGAAATTTTATATTTTATGTACAGTATATAATATATATTTGGTGTACTTTCATATTTTATGTACAGTATATAGTATATATTTGGTGACATTTGATATTTTATATACAATATATAATATATATTTGTTGAAATTTGATATTTTATGTACAGTATATAATATATATTTGGTGAAATTTTATATTTTATGTACAGTATATAAGATATATTTGGTGTACTTTCATATTTTATGTACAGTATATAGTATATATTTGGTGACATTTGATATTTTATGTACAATAAATAAGATATGTTTCCTGAAATTTGATATTTTATGTACAGTATATACTATGTATTTGGTGAAATTTTATATTTTATGTACAGTATATAAGATATATTTGGTGTACTTTCATATTTTATGTTCAGTATATAGTATATATTTGGTGACATTTGATATTTTATGTACAGTATATAATATATATTTGGTGGACTTTCATATTTTATGTACAGTATATAGTATATATTTGGTGACCTTTGATATTTTATGTACAGTGTATAATATATATTTGGTGAAATTTTATATTTTATGTGTGTGACATTTGATATTTTATATACAATAAATAAGATATGTTTCTTGAAATTTGATATTTTATGTACAGTATATAATATATATTTTTTGAAATTTTATATTTTATGTACAGTATATAAGATATATTTGGTGTACTTTCATATTTTATGTACAGTATATAGTATATATTTGGTGACATTTGATATTTTATGCACAGTGTATAATATATATTTGGTGAAATTTTATATTTTATGTACAGTATATAATATATATGTGGTGTACTTTCATATTTTATGTACAGTATATAGTATATATTTGGTGACATTTGATATTTTATATACAATAAATAAGATATTATTCTTGAAATTTGATATTTTATGTACAGTATATACTATATGTTTGGTGAAATTTGATATTATAAGTACAGTATATAATATATATCTGGTGAAATTTGATATATTATATACAGTATATAATATATATTTGGTGAAATTTTATATTTTATATACCGTATATAATATATATTTGGTGTACTTTCATATTTTATGTACAGTATATAGTATATATTTGGTGACATTTGATGTTTTATGTACAGTATATAATATATATTTTTTCAAATTTTATATTTTATGTACAGTATATAATA